>NC_055957.1:43882011-43929511 GCF_018492685.1 Alosa sapidissima | reverse complement strand
GAAATGTTCCAAACCCACTAACCCCTCATACACACTCAACCGCTCTGCTGAGACTGCGCTGAATGGTCAAGCGTGATTCTCTCTTTCACTGTAATTGTAAGCCATTATCGCAGCCTTGTTGGTATTCTGCAGGGCTCCAGCGCAAGCTTACGCCGCATGTCAGATAAGTGCTTTTCCCCTCATTACAGACGCCCATAACAAGCTCTTTGAAGTCAGAAATGACTACAGGTAGACCGCGCGGCAAGTTTACAGTGAGTTATTACACTGAAAATTAAAGAAGGGAGATGAAAAGAGTTTGTGTGTGTGTGTGTGTGTGTGTGTGTGTGTGTGTGTGTGTGTGTGTGTGTGTGTGTGTGTGTGTGTGTGTGTGTAGGGGGTGGGGGTGTTTAATTGGTGTTGTTCTTTTTTGTGGGCAATGGAACAGGATGAGGGGAGAAATGCGGAGTATGCTATCACCAGCAAATACTGAAACACATGTCATTGCATGTAAGCTATGCATGGCAGCTTCATTAAACTAGTGCTTCACCTTCCTCCTGCTGCAGTAGACTATATGGTGAGAGGATGGAGGAAGTAATGCTCTAAAACTCCATATCAACATGGCTTCATTAAAGATTTGTTCCCGTAATGCACAAATCATGAAAGGCAGATTCATCAAAGGCTCCATGGGTTGTATAATTGTTAGTATATTGTCCTACCCCTCCCCCCCCCCCCCAACCCATACCCTCCTGCCTTCCATACTAATGCCATTAACAATTGAAATAACTGCCTGCTTACACAATGTAATTAGTCCCCAGCACACAAACAAACTCCCTGCCAGAGTAAATGGCTTACCACATGCAGCATGCACATTAATGGGCGCTAAGGCTGTTATCCCTCCGCCAGCTTAAAACTTACTGGAGCTTGGCCAAACTCAATTTCTAGATCACAGAAGATCTTTCAGTGCAAAACTGGGAATGATCGCATAGTAGTCAGTGGCTTTACTTCTCATCCAAAACCGCCCGCAGACAGAAGGAGTATGGCATCAGTTTCCAAAAATAACAACACTGGTCCATGTGGTGGCAGTTGACAGCCATAGTGTTGGAAACCAGAAAAAGGATTTCTTAAAAGGGATCAGATACAGTATGTAGCACTAGATTGCTTTGTAGAAACCCAATTGTGGCTGAATGTGTCATTTGGTGTGAAATTGTTTTGCATTCATGTGTGTGCTGCTTGTGTGCTTGTATGCGTCTGAAGGTGAGAGTTCATATCTCTGTTAATATAACTGTGCTAAAATAGATGCTAAAAATGTAAGAACATTTGCAGGATGGCTCTAAGACTGTAAAATAAGGCGTGATGTTGTATGAGCGCTATTAACAGCATTTCCTTGGGCTTACACACATATTTAACCCATGAGGCATTGAGGAGTTGACATCTCTATGGAGATGCAGATATGAGTTCTTAAATCCCACAACGCTTCTCAGATAAGGATTACAATTATATGAGGGAATACTATTTCTAGCTTTGGCTTTTATTTTTCCAATTGGTCAGAAAACAGTTCAATTTGTGTGACCAATGCCATGTTCAGTATCTTCTAATTCAATCAATATCTGCTTATAGTAACAGCAGTTGGTGACTTTCCGGCAGTTTTTTTACCTTAATCTACTTAATCTCTGGGCTTTTCATCCAAGTCACTTTGTAACACCTCTCTGATCACCATGCCTTGCTATTTACAGCCCCTAGCTTATAAAGGCCATGACTCGCTGTGAACCGGCCACTTCCATTTATAAAACCCCACAGGTGGCTTTCAACTTCACCATTGATGAGCCACGGCTTGACCTTTGACCCCTGGCTGACCCCCATCTGACCTCCCCTGTCGGCCTGGGTGTCTGATTGCCACCCTCTGCGAGATTCCTGTCCCGTGACACGTGTGAAATAGCCGAGCGTGTGCGCGACTTTGCGGAATGATCCTCCTCCTTTACTGGAAGGGGAATCTAGGCTTTAAATTTCATTAGTCACACCTGAGAGTCTGTGTGGGCTGCATGGCTCCTCCACTCACAGTCTAATTGATGCTATGTGCAGAGATAGAGTCAGAGAAAAGGATTGGTGAAATGAAATGATACAGAAAAGAGAGAGAGAGAGAGACAAAGAGAGACCAAATGAGAGTCAGTGAAAAGGATTGGTGAAATGAAATGATACAGAAAAGAGAGAGAGAGAGAGACAAAGAGAGACCAAATGAGAGTCAGTGAAAAGGATTGGTGAAATGAAATGATACAGAAAAGGACAGAGAGCGAGAGAGAGAGAGAGAGAAAGAGAGAGAAAGAGAGAGAGCGAGACAAAGAGAGTCCAAATGAGGGACAGACCCAAGAGAAAGTTTTGTGATAGCCATGACACAAAAAATGTAAGGAGGATTCAGAAAGAGAAAGGGAAGTACAGAGTGATTAAAAGAGCAGGAGAAAACGACAGAACAAGACGAGAAAATGAGAGAGAGAGAGAGAGCCTGTCTGAGTCAGCCGTGTCATCGCTCCTCTCCCCTCCGTCCACTCCTTGCTCAGGGGCCGCTCCTCTCGTGTCGACCGGCCACTGAGGTCACACTGGGACTCCTGGGAAATGACACCATCTTTGTGGAGCACGTTCAGGTTCGCCAGATAATCAGTGTCAGTACGCCTCACTTACGGTTGTCTCAGGAGCTGAGAAGTGCCATGGCAAAGAGCAGCACCGAGAGAGATATATTTAGGCTTGCGTCTCCTACTGCGATTAACATATATCTGCTTCTTTAGCTGCGGATTGTGCTTTATGGGAGCGGAGCAGAGCAGCGGGTTGTTGTTGTTGGACGACAGCCTCCAAATAGATGCAGAGCTACTGGATTGCACACAGTATTTGAACAGAGGTCTCAGGGGAATAAGATAAATGCAAGATGCACTGAGTTTCTCGTTGAACTACCCAGTCACATTTGGGGCTGCCACTTGCTGTGTTAACTGCATGTGAACCCAAGCTGTAGCTAATGACTCTAGAGTAGACCAGTGACAAACACCTTGTAACAGTGAGCCATTTCTAGCTAAATGTTTTAGCTATTTTGTAAAGCACGCTCACCAGGCTGCACCCATAATTATGCCCTAAAGCACCACTAATTATGAGGAATTTGTAATGCTGTCATATGTGGGGCCGTAAATGACACGCAAATGAGGGTATTAATCCAGAAGTCATTTCCCAAGTCAAAGCTACATAAGGCTCCACTGAACATCCTTCTCCCCCTCTGCACACTACACTAAATCCTTTTCTTCTTCTTCTATCTCCTTTGGTGGTCTCTCTCTCTCACACTCTCTCTCTCCCCCTCTCTCTCTCTCCCATACTACACTTCTCTCTCTCTCTCTCTCTCTTTCTCTCTCTCTCATTCATTCTGCATCCCTCGTGCGTGTGTCGGTTTCGGGGGTAAACGGGAGAGTGAGCACGCCGACATTCAGGAGGTGGAGGGATTAGGAAGAGAGAACGAGAACGGCCTGCGCACGTACACACACACACACACACACACACACACACACACACACACACACACACACACACACAGTACCATGTACACAGTACCGATGCTGGCATTAGGGTTGACAACGGTCTAAAGTAAACAGACAAGAGAATTATCCCACAGTAGCAAACATTCTGTAAGACTTTTAAATATGTATTGCAGAACACAAACATACCACACAGTTATTTTCCTTTTAACTAGCTTATTTGGGGAAAAAGGCAGCAAATCCATTTGAAATCCCTCCTCTGTGGGGTTTTAACTAGCTAATTTTGATAAATTTTGTTCTGTAGGCCTATATTTATTCTAATTCCCTCCTCTCTGGATTTAGGTAAACATATTTGAGAAAGTGCTATTGGCTACAGTCAATTTATTCCAAACACTTCCTCTGTAGATTTAACCATGAAGGTATAGAACTAGAGAGAGGGAGGAAGTTCCAGCCTCATTCATTTTTAAATGGGCGATGCTATAGGATAACTAATTCACCCTAATTCAACCCCAATTGGGTTTATGCACAGAAGGCTCTTAAGAACTTATGCAATGATATAAGCCAGCTCATACATTTTAGGTGGAATGTAAGCTATGTTGTGGTGGCATCTTCAATTTTGACTGCCACCATCTTTTAAAAAATGGCATGTGACGTGCTCACTTCCGGCCACATTTTCACAAACATGCCAATTAGGTGGCACTTTATAGATGGCCACAAATTCTGTCGTCCATGTGCATTGGCTGATTACCGTAAACAGTAAACTTTCACTGCCTCTTTGGGCCTTGGAAAGCTCACAGTAGCCCTCTACTCTGAAGGCATGACTAATCCACCAATAGGTTTGAAGTAGCATCTAGCCTTGAGAGCTTGGCAGAGCCTGAGAGGACTCCTCCTTTGGGTACTCTACCCCTAACTTTAAAGGCAGGTTTACCCAACACTGCTAAGGCTGTGTGGATAGTCCATCACAAACTGTGCCCATACTAACTTTAAAGGCAGGTTTACCCAACACTGCTAAGGCTGTGTGGATAGTCCATCACAAACTGTGCCCATACTAACTTTAAAGGCAGGTTTACCCAACACTGCTAAGGCTGTGATGATAGTCCATCACAAACTGTGCCTATACTACACTTCTTTCTCAGCTGCACACAAAACTCTGCATCTTCACTGTAAAACTTTCGTAAGCTAAATGATTATGTAAATTAATCTTCCTTCAGGCCTCAGATTTACAGACAGAGTTTGCCCACACTGTTAAGCATTTCAGAATATTTCATTAAAAAACTCCCGAAATTATACTGATTTCTCAATTTCTCCTTTCTGTCAGAGTTTTGGTCATTTAAGGTTGTGCAAATTAATTTAGTTTCAGGGCCCTCAGCTTTAGTGATTTTTCATTTGCTCTTGCAGAGTGGAAAACAGTTCAATTACAGTATGCTGCAGAAGTTTTGTCTTGCATTTGTGCTGGGAACACAGCAAACCAATTATTTTGCCACTGTTTTGCACTAAAGTTTAGTCATTACAGAAGGCAACCAACACGGAGCTTCAGTGCTGTCTCTTAGTTTACAAGTGAGGAGCAGCAGGACTGTGTTTGGAAGGCAATTTTGCACATACCGACTTGTGTGTGTGTGTGTGTGTATGTGTGTGTGTGTGTGTGTGTGTGTGTGTGTGTGTGTGTGTGTGTGTGTGTGTGTGTGTGTGCCCGCGCGCGTTTGTATGTTTGTTTATGTTGAAAGTGTGTGTGTGTGGTTTGGAGGGAGGGGTGCGTGTATGGTCTGTATGCAACTCCCTGAGCTCTGTCCTCATGCTTTGTTGAGCAGATCGGCCATCGCTCCAAGCGTACCCCACACCCCACCACCAGCCCCAACAGTCTGTCCTCATTTCCTTGGACGCACTCCAAGTGATAGCCTCTACATGGGGCGAAACATTTTTCACTGTTTAATAATGCATGTACTTTCCATGGCTGTTGGGGAGAACCAAACAACTTCAGTTGATCAAGCGCAAAAGCACAGAGTTCCATTTTTAGCCCATTGCAAACCGTAAACAGGAGACCCCCTGTCCCTTCCCCTGCTTTCATCCAGGTTTTGATCCTGTGTCAGACACTGACTGGGATGACTCCGGGTCTGATTGGATTGAGCCATCCTTTGCTGGCAGACTTTAGCCGCTGCTGCTTGAAGTTTCCCTTGCCTTATTTTTCTGACCCAGTTTTGGTCTTACTACAGTCACATCCATCTACAGTAGTAGTGTAGTACTGAAGGGGGGACGCATTGCTATGATAGCTAACAAAGGGTCACTAGGGGCCATTGGCATTGGTTGAGCAATATCTCTCCTGACTCATTCATTTTATGAACTTGGTTTCATCCAATTCCTGTCACACTCCCAACGTGCAACAGCTTCATCATCCTACCCCCTGTACCATCTTCTTCTTACATTTTTAGTATTTGATAATCCTTCTTCTCACTCTAAGAGGGCGTCTTCTGAAATTTCTCGTTAGATCTAGTGTTAGTGATTTCAGCACCATGGACATCGATTATGTCACATGTTTTCTTTACTCACACGTAACAACATAGTCACTAAGATAGGTAAAGGTTAGTGAGTATGAGGTACTAGGTTACTGAGTATGAGGTACTAGGTTAGTGAGTATGATGTACTAGGTTACTGAGAAATGAATTACTAGGTTAGTGAGTATGAGGTACTAGGTTAGTGAGTATGTGGTAGTAGGTTACTGAGTATGAGGTACTAGGTTACTGAGTATGAGGTACTGTACTAGGTTAGTGAGTATGTGGTAGTAGGTTACTGAGTATGAGGTACTAGGTTACTGAGTATGAGGTAGTAGGTTAGTGAGTATGAAGTACTAGGTTACTGATTATGAGGTACTAGGTTAGTGAGTATGAGGTACTAGGTTACTGAGTATGAGGTAGTAGGTTAGTATGTCATAGTTCTAATCCTACTGTGTTGTTTACAGACAGTGAAAAGCCGGACCACTGATAGCTCTTGGCTAAGCAAGTGATGGCACACTTGGCTGACACTTAGTGTGTGTGTGTGTGTGTCTGTGTGCGTCTGTGTGTGTGTGCGTGTGTGTGCGTGAGCGTGTGCATGTGCGTGTGCGTGTGCGTGTGCGTGTGCATGGGCGGATTATGAACTTTCGGGCCCCTGGGCCCAGATGTATTAAAGGCCCCCCACTTATTGTGGTATATGTGGGAGGGGGGGTTTGGGGGTCCATTTTTTTTAATGTGATTTCCTGTATTCTGGTGCATTTTGGGGATGACCAATACTAAATTTAATCAGATTCATAGCCTTCATCCTGATTTGTTGATATTGAGGCAATGATTCCATGCAAAGGCTTGGGCTCCAGGGCCCCCTGACCCCTTGGGCCCCTGGGCCTGGGCCCGGTAGGCCCGTGCAGTAATCCATCCCTGTGCGTGTGCGTGTGCGTGTGTGTGTGTGTGCGTGCATGCGTGTGTGTGTGTGTGTGTGTGTGTGTGTGTGCTGGCCGCTGAAAGGCTTCTGGCTGTCCTCTTGCTTTATCTGATCACATGAGGACTGAGTTGCCGAGAGGAAGACTTAACCTACTGTTTATCCACCAACACACACAGAGCAGACAGATAGACAGACAGACAGACAGACAGAGCAGACAGACAGATTGACCAAAACCTACACAGAGACATAGAAAGATACACACAATCTCACAGTACATGCACATAGACACACTCGCACACACCCACACACACACAGTCACCCACTCCACTCTCTCTCTCTCTCTCTCTCTCTCTCTCTCTCTCGCTCCCGCTCTCTTTGTCTGACCAAACACAGACACACTCTAAGATCTGGTTCACTTTGCTTGTATGTCTCTTCGGGAGGAAACTAATGAAACTCTAAAGCAGGAGTATGTGATCACTTGTTACTCTCAGCACTATGGTCTTTAATGTCTGCCTACTTTCCTGTTATAAATGAGGAATGTACTATAAAAACACACATTTAAAAAACGAAATATGACATAAACTGAATACCAGAAATGTGACTGCACTGAAACATTGCTGAATATTAGGCACTGGAGCTTCATGAATTCATGAATGTGTGAGTCCTTTGAATCATAAAGCATTAACACTGCAAGTCATTCAAAACAGCAGCCCAGGCGTTGCCTGCTGTGATTCAGGGGGCTCTCCGGTGAGAACAGTGAAGCACCTTTGAAAGCTGTCCCATCCTCCACCCTCCCACACAACAGCCTGTTTCATTTGCGAGCCCTTCTATTCAGCTCCAACTCTGCGTTCTTGATTTTTGATTTTCTGTTGCTCAAATGGAAAGATTTGCACACCTCCTCTCAAGCTGACACTCCTGCTTTCGATCAGCCTGCTTGCGGGCAGTGTGCGAGGCTGTCTGGTTGAACACAGCGTGATGACAGCAGCACATAAAGACGTAACACTTCGGAGAGCTAATTTACTCAAGAGGTGAGTTGGGGCTTCACAGTACTGCTCAATTTTAGCTTTGATTGATGGCCCATGTGAATATTGATCAGCAATTAAATGAACGGCAGCAGGTTTTTGTCTTCCTACCTTTAGTGGTTTTATTGATGCTCTTGACCTGAGTGGATGGCACTCTGTGTTTGGCATGTTAATGCCGGCTGGCGAGCTTACTGAGTGGTGATGCTCCACATAAAATGAGATAAAATTGAATTAATCCTGCTGTTGGCCACCAAACTTGGAGTAATTCTTTAATCAAAGGAGAGACATCTGTCAAATGAAGATGGAGGATTGATGAAATATGCATAATGAGACCGTGCTGGTGTGCCGGCTTAAGCTGCAATTTGGAGGAGGCAGAATCTCCCTTTCCTCCCTTACAGAACACGGAGACACTGAGAGACAGTTACATAATAGCTCCTTGTCCTATTCAGCAAGTGTGTGTGTGTGTGTGTGTGTGTGTGTGTGTGTGTGTGTGTGTGTTTTGTGCCTTTCCTTTCTGAGGATGATCTCTGTTAAGGTTTACAGCGTTAGACGCCAAGCACAGTGTTACAGCATTACACACAACACAGCGCATGCAAATAGAGAGACATATTTGAGGGTCTCTCACGTCCAGATTGCTGTGGGTGGATTTGGACATGCGCCCTAACCGTTTGGGTGTGTGAGAGTGGGCAAGGGCAAAGTCTGCTGCCCTCTGCCCCGTGTGCTCTGCGTTCACTCTTTCCCGCCCGTCCTGTCCCGTCCGAGCCCTCTGCCCGCGAGCGAGCTCAGCTCCCTCGTCCTTGTTTGACTCGGCAATGGAGCAGTGCTCCGCCGACGTGAGGAGATCCACTCCGACAGGAAGGAAGTCTCACAGCTGAGCATCATCCCCTCATGAGTGCGGCGAAGACTCAGCGAGAAAAGAACCTCTCCCTCAGCCAAAAAAAAACACTCCTCCACACGGCATCTGTTCTCTCCAGAGAGAATCTAATGTGCTGACGCAGGAACTTGTTCTTTTTGTCTTGGATTTCAATGACTGTTCGCCGTTTGAGAGGAGAGAGATCAAACAGGTATTTCTTCAAGAGTTCTCCTGGACTGTCTGTGATGATGATAAAAGAAAACCTCAGTGTGCACAATACACAATATTGGTTGTTTCTGTAGCGCAGCTTCGCTTGCTGTTGCCAAGTAGTATGTGCATCTATAAATGTCAGTGATCATATTTTATGTCATCCTGACGTTTGGCTGTATAGTTTTCTCTCACGTCATTGCGTTACGTCGATGGAAACACTTTCAGTATAGTACAAATCTTCATTAGAGTGATGGTAAACCAAATATCATGACATGTCAGAATGTCAATACAGTGTTTGACCCGTCGCAACTGGACACAGAATAACAGTAGCACAGACTCCTGTGGCGCTTCACCTTGACAGTGATGAAGGGAAAGTTAGCCACAGGAACGACATCTGTTGCCCCACACGGGGTGAGTGAATGATGGCCGGCGTCCACTGTGCTGCTCTCAGTCCTCTCTCTTGTGGCAAATGGACGGAGGGTGGACATTATTTAGAGAGAGAGAATAAGAGAGAGCAACTTATAGTGAGTGAGAGAGCAAGATAAAGAGAGAGAAAGTGAGTGAGTGAGTGAGTGAGATACTGAGAGAGAGAGAAGGTGAGTGACTGTGGGAGAGAGTGAAAGAGAAAAAGAGGGAGGGATAGAGGGAATGATTGAGATGCTAAGAGATAGTGAAAAAGAAAGTGGTAGAGAAAAAGAGAGTGAGTGATTGAGAGAGAGAGCGAGTGAGAGACACAGAGAGAAAGAGACTGAGTAAGAGAGAGGGAGTGAGTGAATGAGGAAATGAGAGAAAGTGAGGGAGGGGACGTAAGAGACTGTCTTGGTAGCATAAAGCCCTGTGTGTGATGTATTAATTGAGGCAGGCTGTCTAGTGTGAGGGGAGAAGGGAGAGAATGTGTCTGCCTTTCCTGGCAGCTGCGGAGCCTGAGCCGACACCAGCCCCGCTGATCTCCACCTGTCACTCAGCCCCGCTGATCTCCACCTGTCACTCAGCCCCGCTGATCTCCACCTGTCACTCAGCCCCGGCTCCATCCTCAATGTGGGACAGACTCCAGAGAGGGTCCTGCAGGGGCCACCCAGGGGCCAACACGCTCCACAACAGCCAGGAAAGTCACCTCCAGAACAGGTGGCTGGTAGCATGGGCACTTGGGATGATTTGGGATGTTTCTTTCCAGGCCAGACCTCTTCTCTGACCCCACGGCAGGGATGTGGTGGGAAAGATCCTGGTTGGACCCATTGGATCCTGCTCTTGTCTGTTAGTGCTGATAGGATGGGCAGTTCATGTAGAGTGACTCAGCCCGGTGACTCAGACTAGGGGGTGCCAAATGTGATACACCTTATATCGTGGACAGAATTAAGGCTGAGCAATTCATCAGCTTTTCATTGAAATCGCGATTTGAACTAATGCAATGAATTGCAGCTTGCGAGAGTCACCCAGTAATTGATCATGTTGCATCTATGGCTTTTAAATTCATCTCTAAATTAAATCAATTCATCCTCTATTTGGCAGACAGTCATGCTCATCACAGTCAGCCTTTCGTCCATGAAAGGAAAAAGGCAATATTCAGTTCAGTGGACGACATGAATCATCCCTTTTGTTTTCTATGCAGGAAGGAATATGCTGAAAGAATGTACGTTTGAATGGCTAAAAATGTAATTGCACCTTGCATTGCAAGTTTGTATGTAAGGTGCTATCAAGTTTGATTGATTGAGCGAATGATTAATTGAATGATACATCAGACCTTGTGCCTGTCTTCCAGATAGTGTAGACAGCTGGGGCATGTGGTCACCTGGGGCATGTGGATACCTGGGGCATGTGGTCACCTGGGGCATGTGGGAGGCCTGCCCCACACTCACTCTTACTCACTCCCTCACTCACTCAGTCGCCGATGAGGACTGTCTAACGAGGCACTCAAAGGCTGACATTAATTAACAGGGCCTAATTGGCAGCCTTCTCTAAACGAGACATTTGAGCTTTTGGGGCCCAGGCCTAATGGTCATGTGCTGGTTAACTAGAGTCCTGGGAGAGAGAGATGGATAGAAGAGAGAGGAGAGAGGAAAAGAGAGGCAGAGAGAGAGAGAGAGACAGAGAGAGAGAAAGGCAGAGAGAGAGAGAAGCAGAGAGAAAGAAAGGCAGAGAGAGGGAAAGAGAGACAGAGAGAGAGAGAGAGAGAGGCAGAGACACCCTCGTTACTCTGTGACAGGCGGAGAGTGAAAGCCTATTCACATAATAAACACAAAGTGGATAAGGAGTTAGACAGAAGAGAATAGACCCTTCATCACATTTCTCCACTGTCTTATCCCATCACCCTTTGCTCTAGTTTTGCTAGTTTCCTATTTCTCTGTTTTTTCCTTCTCACTCTCTTTCTGTTCCCCCTCTCATGTCTCTTTTTATCTGTCATGCTCTGTTACTGTCTGCCTTTCCCCATCTCTCTCTCTTACTCTCTGTCTTCCCCCTCTCTTTATCTCTTCCTATCTCTCTCCCTCCATTTCTAGTGAGAGTGATGTGTGGAGGTGACTCTCTCTTTCTCTTGTGTGTGTGTGTGTGTGTGTGTGTGTGTGTGTGTGTGTCCTTGACTGTGGCGGTGGTCCTTGGGCCGTGTTTGATTCATGCCGGGGCTGCCCACTGACCTGTGTGATGCAGCTCAGGGGAGAGGGGCTGCGGCCCACTGGATAAATCACCCAGCTAGCCAACCATCCAACGTGGCCGCTGGACACTCAGCTCTCCCCTCTCTATCCTGATGTTTTGATTTCACTCCTCTCACTGTCTCACCACCTTCATACTGTATATGGGTTTCTCTCTCCTTCTGTATTCTTTTGTGTCTCTTTCTTTCATTGCCTTCATACTTTAGTCTCTTTCTCTTTTTCATCGCTGCTTCTCTTTCCTTCTCTCCCTTTAACTCGCACTCCATACCCCCCCCCCCCCCACACACACACACACACACACACACACACCTGGCTGTATCAGTTGCAAAACGTTCTCTGTGTCTAAATCTCTCTGCTTTCCTAGACCTTCTGGAACCCTTTCTCTCAACTTTCTTATGTTACGGCCTGGCTCAAAGGCCATAACCAGAACAAAGGAGGACAAGGGTCAACTTTTACTTAATTTATTTTACAAAACTTAATAAAAAACGAACTAAGATGTCGTTTGAAGATGTGTTAGTATATATGAAGAAGTCAGGTGTGGGCGAAGTGCATGAGTGTGATATGGACTGAGAAGTGAAATGCATGGATGCAAAAACAAACAAAGGAACAACTAGGCCGTCCAACAAAGCCCACGAAGGCCCAAAAAACAGCAGCCTCGCAGCCAGGGGCGATTCTAGACCTAGAGCTTTGCTGGGGCACAGGCCCCCAACTCCCAATACATTAAAAAAATAAAAATAATAAATAAATAAATGTGCACGCAATATGAAATAAATGGCTAACCTATGGGTAGGCTACAAGCTTCAAAATCATTATTGTCACTGTCATACTGTAGGACCAGCACTCTCTCCCTCAATTGTTGTAAGAGCCACTATCCAGCAACATCCAAACACATAGGCATAAGTAGGCCTATACTCACTGCATGAATGTAATAGGCTTTCCTACTAACACAAGGGAAAGCTTATTTTTTAGTCAAAATTGAGATATACTTCCCTCCCAGGCAAGGGTCCTATAGTCATCCTGGCAATGCTGCAGTTCTTTGTAGCTTAAATAGCCTACTAAAGCCTTATTGACTTTTGGTGATAATTTCCAAATGTAGCCTATAATCTACACAGAGTCTGTGTAGATTATTATAGGCTACATTTGCAAATGCAGCAAACTTATTTAAGTTTGCCATTAAACCATTGATCAAATCACAGCACTGGCACTTTAACATAAATGTTAATGTTACCGTTAATGTGGGCAATTATCACACCTTCCTCGTCCTCCTCATCTCTCCTCACTGCTCCTCTCCCACTGCCTCTGTTCAGGAAGAATTTTGGACATTCTGATGTCCATCTCTGAATAGTTTATCAGAAGGCTATGTTTAGTTTTACAGTAGGACAGCTTCACAAACAGTACAGGCTACTTTTACAGGAGTCTCTCTACAGTATACGTAAATCATTATTAATTGTCCGCATGTGTGAGTGTGTGTATCAGGGAGAGAGCACAAGCTGGTAAACTGTTGCTAAATTTAGGCTACAAATTTGGCGCTAAGCATTGAAAAACAGATGCTAATTATGTGGGCAACATTCTCTAACATCGATCAACTTGTCATATTTTCTGTCAAACAAGTTGTGAATTTGTTGTAACATTAAAACAGGGGACGACTTACTCTGCGCTCCAACGGTTTCCACTGTACAACGAAACACTCGGAAGAATCATGTGAACGATTTTCATTGGTTGTTGCGTTCAATCTTACCCAGCTACAGAGGTGCTATTTCCTGATTGGCTATTATGGCCCCTTTCTTTTTTTCCTTGTTTTTTATTGGCTGGTAAGTGACAGGCTCGAGTCATGACTAAAGCAGGCACGGAGATGCGCTCATGAATGCCGTTTCCAGCGAGAGCAGCGCTAGAATTGTACTGGGGCACTGGAGACTTTTACTAAGGCACGTGCCCCAGTGAATAAGGTCAAGTGACGCCCCTGGACACAGCTCCTGCAGCAGTGGAACACCCGTGCCCTTTATGCACAGGCCAGTTAGGTTACGACAGGTGCGCTGGCCACGCCCACGCCGCCAATACCTGTAATGACAGACAACCAGCAGCAAGCAGACGGACCGAGCAGGGACGTCACATTTACCCTCCCTCATGCTCTCTCTCTCTCTGTCTCTTCACCAGACATTACTTCTCTCCATCTCTCTCTCCCACTTGCCACCTCTCTCCTCCTTTCTCTCCTTCCCTGCCTCTCTATCCCTCTCTCCTTTTCTCCCTCTCCTTCTCTCTCCCTCTCGCTGTCTTCACAGATAAATAGCCAGGCTGGGCCCAGGAGTCTTATGCCCGGTTCAGCCTATGAGTGGTCAGAGTGTGGTGGACTGGGGCCCACTCTCACATCTGCTGCTGCTGATGGTGAAAGGGGGTTGGGGGGGGGGGGGGCTGAGGAGCAGCCAAAGGCTCAATCAGCTCATCCTTCTTCTCACAGCCAAGGCCCCAGACACACACACACACACACACACACACACACTCACGTCACATCTCCACACAGTCACACTGTGATCATAGATGCTGTGAGACTATTTAGATGAGTGGGTTCCTCTCTCTGCATCTGGATGAGAGAGTGTGAGACATAAAACGTGTGAAAACATATGGCTTTATGTGTTTGTATATGCCACTTCAATGCTAGTGTGTGTGTGTGTGTGTGTGTGTGTGTGTGTGTGTGTGTGTGTGTGTGTGAGATGAAGAGAAGGAGTGAACAGAGAATGGTGGTAGAGTGGAAAAGAGAGAGAGGCAAGGGATCAATTGCGGCAAGAGCCGCGTGACAAAGAGGATAGGAACGCTCATCCCCCTCGCTCTTCCTCTCTCTCAATCCCCCTCCTCCTCCTCCTCCTCCTCCTCTCCCATACACTATGTGTGGGTAAAAAAATGGCTGCTCCGTCATGACTGGGTGGCTGCATCATCATTCCCTGCGTGTCACTCTCCCTACCTGGCCTTGCTGACCCCCCCCCCCCTCCACAGGTCCAACTGCCGTGCTGTGGGACGAGACACACGTGGCGCCCCCCCTGCTCCTCTGGGTGGGAGTGGAGGACGGGAGGTGATGAAGACACACTAGCACTAGCAGCAGCAGCAGCATCAGTGGGAGCTCCATCAGTATGGAGGCAGCCTGTGTCCTGACTGTATGACTGCACTGGATGCTCCTCTCTCTGGCCTCATGGCAGTCTGTGTCCTGACTGTATGACTGTACTGTGTGCTCCTCTCTCTGGCCTCATGGCAGCCTGTGTCCTGACTGTATGACTGTACTGTGTGCTCCTCTCTCTGGCCTCATGGCAGCCTGTGTCCTGACTGTATGACTGTACTGTGTGCTCCTCTTTCTGGCCTCATGGCTGTGGAGCTGAGCTCAGAACTCTGCCTCTGCCAGGGAGAGACAGAGGGAAGAAGAGAAAGATGGTGTGTTTATGAAATTCATTGGGCACAGTTTGGTGTGTGTGTGTGTGTGTGTGTGTGTGTGTGTGGGGGGTGGGGGGGGGGGGGGGGGGGGGGGGTTGGCAGGCTTTGCTGTGGTGGGAGGAATATTTAATTGGATAATAGGTTACTTTAATATGTGGCTACGAGCCATACTTTTAGAGCTTTATTTTTTCACACTGGTTCTTCTCCACGTTGTCTGTCGACTTGCCGTTTGCTTTCCCTAGCCAAGTCAATGCTTTTACGTGGTTGCTCTTGTCCATCTGTAATATGTCCAAGCCACTTTGTCTGGAGCGCTGTAGTAGATCTTCATTTGAAATAACACTTCCTGAAATCTTCCTGAGATCTTCCTAATCATTCTGATACATTCTGAACTAATGTCTCAAGTTTCTTTGCATAAAATTTGTGAACTTCCCCACATCTTCCATATTTTTTTTATTAATCTATTTGAACACAGCTCATTACTTGTGCCATTAATCCACTCTTGCTGTTAATCCTGCCGTGAATGACCTTGGACTTTCCTTCATTTGTACGGCTTCTTTCATCTTGCTGCTGTAATCTGTCTTTGCATAAGTTAACATGATGAAGATGAAGCAACACTGTCATCAAACACAGCTCTTCTGATGTGGTTGTGCCAGTGTCTGGATTCATAACCAAAGCTGTATCTATTGAGATGAAGAACTCAGACATGACACATCTTTGTTTGACACTAGTCTTAACATAGAGATATTTTGGTTCCATGTTTTCATTGATCACTGCACATGGTGTCTCTGTATAACACTTTGACAGTTGATGAGTTGAGTTTCAGAGTAATCCTATGCTTTCGCTATATGAAGTAGACACAAAGGTAAGGGGGAAGTAAATGTGTTTTAGACAGGATGGGAGAGATGTTGAAAAGCTGTCTATTTTACATAAACGTATGGAGCAAACAGTGGACTGGTGATATCTGGAGAAGCTTCACCTGTTTCTCCCCTCCACCTCTGTGTTACGTATAAGAACACACCAGACCATTCAGCTGATCCAATCTGGAATATCAGACAGGTCAAAATCAGACTTAAAATCAAACTACAAAGTTCAGGTGTGAATGACAACTTTTTCAAGTACAAGTACACATCTTGCACAAGAGGAATTTATGTGAAAATATTGTTGATGTCTGAAAACCCCAGAATGGTGACATACACACATAACATCTTTATTTTCTATGACTGGGTGGTGAATTCATTTAATTAGCATTTGATTCATTCATAAATAATGCTGTGTTAATTAAACACATTATAGCAGATCTAATGAATGTGATTAGCATATAGCATGAGTTAATAATTCAGAGGTGTTATTACACGCTGATATAAATGATCTGTCGAAGGGTAAAATATTTGTGTATATCGGTGCTGCAACTAGTGGAACTTCTCCGATTTATCAACACTGTTGGGGAAAATGTTTTGTAAACTCAAGCCGTCCTTGAAACCTCCCGAGATACTACCAGACAAAAACGAACAAGGGAAATTTGCTGTTCAATGACTCTATACTCTTCATACACATCCCAATAACCGATAGCCATCGCCCACACTGGATCACAAATCCAGTGTGGCCTCCGTTGGCTTGCTGGTGAAAATCACACAAGGTCAGACCTCATTTTCTTCTTCCCCACCCACAGAATTGCTTTTGGGATTAATTACCACTTTTTCTGTGTAAGTACTGTTCCCACTGCATTGATGCTCTAATTCAGCTGGAGGGTACTCTACTACAGGGATGCTGTTTTGTGAGTACCAGCCCCGGTGTCTTTGGTTGCCCTGCGTCGCCTACACGCGCACTGGGATGACTGGCACTGCGTTACCGTGGCAGCCAGTGGGCATGTGGAGGACTGAGAGAGAGAAGGAAAGAGAGAGCGAGAGGAAAGAGAAGAATTATTAAATGGAGAGTGTGTGTGTGTGTGTGTGTGTGTGTGTGTGTGTGTGTGTGTGTGTGTGTGTGTGTGTGTGTGTGTGTGAAAGAGAGAAAAAGGGTGATAAATTAGGTGAGAGTTACAGGCGCAGATAGATAAATTGAGAGAGTATGCATGCACAGAGAGATAAATAAATCAAAGAGTGTGTGTGAGAGATAGAGAGAGAGAGAGACAGAGAGTGAGAAGAAATGGAGAGAGAGAGAGATGGATAGATATAGAGTGACTCATCCTGTATCTAAGTGCCAGAGCACACCACGCACCCCATCCCTCAACTGCCTCTGGACTGACCCAATTAAATGATTCTATCCACCAAAGCCAGACGATGGATCTCTTAACCCCTCTGATAAACAGCTGACTCCAGGATCCATCTGGTCCCAGGCCTAATCGCCAGAGCAGCGCCGAATCGGGCCGGCACTCAGCTGTGAGCTAGGCCACCGGCCCAGATGAGATTCTCTCTCTCTCTCTCTCTCTCTCTCTCGGCTCAAAGTTCGGCCCGAGGTCTATGCGGTGACTCAAGCCCTGTGTGAGTCCCCTTCAGCCACGCATAATGAAATCGTTCAGATATTTGCATTATTACCGCTGTTATTATTCTAACACTGACCTAAAAAAAAAACTCCACCGGTCTCTTCTGGGAAGTCAGTGCAGACAGGAACAGCAGGCAGCCGGCGTGTCGGCGTGCCTAATCCGAAGCCCTCGCCGACGGCATATGCTCATATGCCACGGTCGTCTCCCCACCACAGACTGCACCGGATACCTCAGATGATCTCCTCAGCTCTCTAGGGGCCACAGCACCTGTTCTGAACACAGCCACCTCAAACACCTGACACACTTAGATTAGCCAAGATGTGCTCTTAGTAAAGCCAATTGGATATGTAAACATGTGGGTGCCGGCTAGGTGAGTTGTCACACACACACACAAGATGTGCTGATCATGAGCTCTGATGGAAAGTCCAGGTGGAGAAGGATGAGTGGACTCTCTGCTGGTCAGTTTCATCCGTTTGCTGTTTAAAAACTAGAAGAGATCCTCTGCCAGTTGAAACATCCATAGGGTCATCATGCTCTAGAGCAGATCTGGCCATAATGTGGACCGGACTGGCGCCGGATACTGTCTGAGATCCACCCCACACCATATCAGAACCAGACCTGGGCATCAAGCCTCCCAGTGCCAGGATAAACTGCAGTGCGTCTTCACTCAGGTATAACTTCAAACACCAAGCCTCTCTCAGTGTAATAGTGTCTAATGGTCTGTGCTTCACTGAGGTGTCTGGCTCCGACTGCTCGGAGGCTTAGAACCATGTTGGTATTGGAAGCACACCACTACCAAGCACAAAAGAACAACAGAACAAGAGAGCGAGAGAAGAAAAGGAAACCGATATTAGCAGTAGTGTGGAAAAACTGCAAACAGCTCCCGATTTTGAATCATTTAGTGGCTGGTTAGGTAATGGGCCTCGTGAACCCTGTGATGACGCGAGGCTAAGACGCGCTGTGTTGATGCTGCCTACTGAGCGGACGGTGCTCCTGTCTCTCCTGGCGTCTGCATTGGCATTATGTAACGGAGAATGAGAGAGGGAGGCAGACAGGTAGTGAGTACGGTAGCCGTGATGGGTCTCTCTTTCTCTTTCTCTCTCTCTCTCTCTCTCTCTCTCTCTCTCTCTCTCACACACACACATCATTTTGAAGGCTGTCTTTCTTTCTCTCTCTCTCTCTCTCTGTCTCTTTCTCACTGTGAGTATGTGTACTGTATGTGTGTGTTTGGGGAGTGGGGGAAGAGGGGTGAGTACACCCATGCAAACACTCGCAGATGGTACACATAAAAACGCACATATATACACATGAAAACACACACATGCAAGCACACAGATACACACACACATACACATACACATACATACACACACACACACACACACATAACACATGGCGCAGGAAACGCATCATCAGTGAGCACAAATCACTTGTGAACCCCTCACGCGTGTGATGCTCCGGTGTTGCAAACATTCACAACGATGCACACTTGCTTAGAGGCATCGCTTCGTTTTATTGGTTACAGTCTCACATGAGTGTTCTTAATGGGGACAGTGGATGGATGTGAGTATTCTGTGAATTGGATACATGGCACATTATACTGCGCGGTATCGTAACCAAGACAAGGAGCTCTGATGTGGCAGAAACATGTTCATTCTGCAGGAGCACAGATGTATTGAAATGTGTTCTCCTCTCTCTTCCCTTCCCCCATCTCTCTCTCTCTCTCTCTCTCTCTCTCTCTCTCTCTCTCTCTCTCTCTCTCTCTCTCCCTCTCCCTTCTCTCCCGGAATGTCACTGTTTCTCCTCTCCCCTTATCACCCTGACAATGCACTCATTCTCTCTTTTATATCTCTTCCCTCCCCCTCTCACTCGTTTCCCCTCTCTTCGTCTCTCTCTCTCTTCATGTCTTCCTCTCCACTCTTTCCCTGGTCTCTGCGTCCTTCACAGTCCACCCATCCCCCTCTCCACTGTTCCCCTCTGCTCTTCCAGTCCCTCACTCTCTCTCTATCCTCCCATTTCTCTGACATTTGCATTTCATACTGCCCTTTTCCCCCTCTAACTTACAATGGCGATTTAATGTACTAACGTCTGGAGAAGTTTTAATGTAAGATTTTAATGTCTCTCTCTCTCTCTCTCTCTCTCTCTCTCTCTCTCTCTCTCTCTCTCTCTCTCTCTCAGGTCAGTGGTGCGGTGATCCGCTCCGACTGAGTAGGCCCTGAGCAGCGTGTGCCAGGGATGGTGGGCACAGCGAGGCTGGCCTGGTCTCCGGCGATGGCGACATCGCTGGCGGCGACCGTCCTTCCTCCGCTGCTGCTACTGCTGCTCCTAGCGGCCGCCCCCTCGTGCCAGGGCTGCCCACCGCGTTGCGAGTGCGCCGCCCAGCTGCGCTCCGTGTCATGCCAGCGCCGGCGCCTGTCCGGCGTGCCCGAGGGCATCCCGACGGAAACTCGGATGCTGGACCTCAGCCGCAACCGCCTGCGCTGGGTGGCGCCAGGCGAGCTGGCACCCTACCCGCGGCTGGAGGAGCTGGACCTGAGCGAAAACCTGATCACTACCCTGGAGCCCAACGCCTTCGCCAGCCTGCAGAACCTGCGCGTGCTGCGTCTGCGTGCCAACCAGCTCAAGCTGGTGCCCATGGGCGCCTTCGCCAAGCTGGGCAACCTCACCACGCTGGACCTGAGCGAGAACAAGATCGTCATCCTGCTGGACTACACCTTCCAGGATCTGCACAGCCTACGCAACCTGGAGGTGGGTACCTGGCATGAAGAGAGGCATGGCTGGATGGATGGATAAATGGATGGATGGATGGGTAAATACAAAGAGGTGGATGGAAAGATGAAATGTTAAAGATAGATGGATGGATGCATGATGGATGGATGGGTGAATGTATAGGTGGATGGAGGGAAGAATAGAAGGATGGATGGATGGTGGATGCATAGAGAGAGGACGGTGATTGATTTCCTCCTGAATAAAAGGATCAGACCCTTGGAGGACAGAGAGCAAGATTTCAGTGGTGAGACATAATCAATACAGACAACAGTGTGAGATGTGCTCAGTGAAATTATACATAGAACAGTCTGAATTACATAAAAAAAAAAGATCAATAGCTGCTGAGATATGTGCATTGTGTTGTGTAAGCCAATGAATGTATTGCATTTATTGATGAAAGCTTCTAGGTTCCTTTAGCTGGAGTGGGTGGGGATGAACTTGTCTGCACTCGTAAGTTAATTCAGGCTGAATCCAATGCAGTTTCTGCAAACGTGTATATACTGGAGCCTCCATAAAATTGCTCCTCCCGTTCCTGAGTCGGTCATTTTGTCTGTGTTCTCTTTTTCACCTCAGGTGGGTGACAATGACTTGGTCTACATCTCCCATAAGGCGTTCACTGGCCTCGTGGCATTGGAGGACCTGACCATCGCCCGGTGCAACCTGACGTCCATCTCGGGCCAGACGCTCTCCTACCTGCGCAGCCTGGTGACCCTGCGCCTGCGTCACCTGAGCATCACGGCCCTGGAAGACCAGAACTTCCGCAAGCTGTCGGCGCTGCGTGGCCTGGAGATCGACAGCTGGCCCTACCTGGAGTACATCTCGCCGCTCAGCTTCCAGGGTCTCAACCTGTCCTGGCTGTCCATCACCAACACCAACATCACGAGCGTGCCCTCGGCCTCCTTCCGCAACATGGTCTACCTGACCGCACTCAACCTCTCCTACAACCCCATCCAGACGCTGGAGCCCTGGGCCTTCCGCGAACTCCTGCGGCTCAAGGAGCTGCACATGGTCAGCACGGGCCTGCTGACGGTGGAGCCGCACGCGCTGGCCGGCCTGAGGCAGCTGCGGCTGCTCAACCTGTCGTCCAACGAGCTGGTGACGCTGGAGGAGGGCGCCTTCCACTCGGTCAACAGCCTGGAGACGCTGCGCGTGGACGGCAACCCGCTGGCGTGCGACTGCCGCCTGCTGTGGATCCTGCAGCGCCGGCGCACGCTCAACTTTGACGGCCGCGCGCCGGTCTGCGCCGGCCCCTCCGAGGTGCGCGGCACGGTGCTGAGCAGCTTTGCTGACTCGGCGCTCTTCGACTACTTCACGTGCCAGAAGCCGCGCATACGCAACCGCAAGCTGCAGCAGGTGACGGCGCGCGAGGGCCAGCCCGTGTCCTTCCTGTGCCACGCCGAGGGCGAGCCGGCGCCCGCCATCATCTGGATCTCGCCGCAGCGCCGCCGCATCGCGTCCAGGAGCGGAGCGGCCGGCGGCGGAGGTGGCCGCGTCGTGGTGCTGCCCGGCGGCACGCTGGAGATCCGCTACGCGCAGGTGACCGACAGCGGCACCTACATCTGCATCGCCAGCAACGCCGGCGGCAACGACACCTACTTTGCCACGCTGACCGTACGCGGCGGCGGCATGGGCATGGGCGGCGGCCTGGGCGGCATGCCGGCCCTGGACGCGGCGCTCTTTGCCAACCGCTCGCTCTATTACTCCAGCGAGCTCAACGACACCAGCTTCAACGGCACGCGTGTCTTCCTCAAGTTCACGCTGGACCTCACCACCATCCTGGTGTCCACTGCCATGGGCTGCATCACCTTCCTGGGCGTGGTGCTCTTCTGCTTCCTGCTGCTGTTCGTGTGGAGCCGCGGCCGCGGTCAACGGCGGAACAACTTCACCGTGGAGTACTCCTTCCGCAAGGGTGATGGCGGAGCCACCAGTGGCGGACAGGGAGGGGCTCGCAAGTTCAACATGAAGATGATATGAAACAACGCAGCCAGGGGCCCTACGGGAGATGCCTGAAGACACCCAACACACACACACACAGCGCTCAGAGAGAAAAAGAAAGAAAGAAAGAAAGAAGGAAAAAAAGAAAGAAAAAAAGATAGTGTTAAAAAAAACAAAGTAAAATCTTTCTATTCGATCTTTCTTTCTTCTGTAGCAGATTGGTAATGGTTAGATGACCTTGATCTCACTGTCTCTTGGTTTGATTTGTTCCCTCTCAGCTTGTGGTATGAGTGCAGATTTAACACAGCGATAAAGCCACACTGTTTTTTTTTTTTGTCCTCTCCATAGCCTTCTGAGTGCTGCCTCGCCATTCTTCAAGATAAAGGCTTTAATGAAAAACAAAGTGAAAGACAGGAACATCTCAGTAATCTTTCAATCGCTGCCTCGTGGTGCTGTGAGGCATTGGCAGCCTTGTTCCTCCTCACCATTTTTTTTACCATCAGAGGGGTACAAAATAAATACCCAATTCTCTAGCAACAGAATGTTCTGGTGGTGATGAAGAGCTCAGGGTTTAGGACCATAATGAGATAGAGGCACAGGGCTGCCAATCAAACACAGCAACCACTCCCTGATTATCTGTAGAGAGAGCTAGAGCTTGGAACCTGCATGTAAAATGGAAACTTTAGGCTTTAAATAAATGCTTATGTTTAATATTAATAAGATTTAATCAATCAAATTTCAGTGATTAAATTGCAGTGTTCCTACTGACCCACTGAATACTTTTCATGAATAGAATATTTCAGAAATGACTTCCTCTTCAAGATATATGCCACAGCTGAATAAAGACAAACAGAGAGACAGTTTTGAGACAAGGCCCAAAAAATTGGGGACAGACAAGAGGGAAAAAAATCTGATCAAAAGGCAACTGAACCATTCAGCACTCTGTTTGATTCCAAAAAGAAAATTGGGTCATCCACCTGCGGTCAAGCGCTGCTGAAAAGCAATCGATTTGAGACAGGAAAAAGGGCGGGAAAAAATGAAAGGCAAACGTTGAGTCACTCTGTTTGCCTGGATGAGATTGGCACACTCGAGAATGTGTATGTGTGCCTCTCTCCCCCACCACCACCACTGCTGCTACTGATACTGAGAGCTGTGTGAGTTGGGACATGCACACTGGCCGCACGTGTTACATAGAGACAGAGGGAGGTGGGGAGCAGCACGGGAGAGAGGCCTGGGTGGTGTGGTTATGGATGTTAAGCCTGACCCATGACACCCCCCCCCCCTCCCAGCCCTCTCACTGTGCTGCCCATTACCACCTCCCTCCCTCACATGTTTATGGGATGCCCAGCATAGTGGACGTTTAGAGGAGGAGGTTTGGGGAGTGGACGGGGAGAAGGTAAGTAATTATACTCACTCTCTCTCGTGACACACTCTCCTCCAGACCGCCTCCTCTGCTGCTGGGCTAGCCCTGACCACCAGCTAGCCTTCATGGGGGGAGGCAGCATGTTAGTCAGGGACTAAATGTTCACACAAACACACACACGCACGCAGATACACATACCCATATAGACACACACACAAACACACACTTTGACTCCTGGCCACGTCGAGAAGGTGACCGGTCTAAGCCATAATGTATGCTTTAGGAGGAACAGGAGCAGGACACAGATAAAAGCTATCACTTCAGGGACCATTTAATTGGGTCAGAACATGGTGCTGGGTGCACACAGAGGGGCCCAACATTCACACAGGAGTTTTTAATGCTGCATGCAGCCACTTTAGTTTGACCTCAACTTGACCTCCACTCCACAGTGCATTTCATAAACACGCCGCTCTGCTGAACACTGAATGTTAATGCAGCAAAGTCGCTCATATTAAGGGTTATTATTCCTGCCCAACTAAACATGCAGTGGCTTAGTTCACACACACACACACACACACATACACACACACACACACACACAGACACACACTCTCACACACACACACACACACACACACATTCAATTCAGCACCAACAGACAGGCACGTCTCACCCTACATTACCACATTGTCTCCATGGCGGCCAGTGTGTGAAGAGAGTCTTTGCTTCTCCTGCCCAGTTCTTTCCCCCCCAGACTTCCCGTACCCTATTTCCCCAACTGGGTCTCGTGACGAGGGAGGGGTCCCTGGCTGGTGACTTCGACTGTAAATGACTAAATTGTGATGTGTCCACCCATCCCATTTGTGTATTTGACTGTAAAAGGTATCCTCCTTTTGTTGCTTTTAAAAATACTTTTGTTGCTTTTAAAAATACTTACCCTGTAATCTACATTTTTGCTTAGTTTAGACTATTATTTTACCTCTTTTTTTCTTTGAGTGCTTTTATTGTGTTTACTTTGTTGACATGTCACATCAACTTGGCAGAAATAAAAACATAAATAATCAAATGAAGCAACCCTCAGCTCCCAACAACTAGACACTGTAGCCAGTGAGGCCTACTGTGGAGCATGGGATGGAGAGAAAACCAAAAGAGACAGACAAGGAGAGAGAAAGGGAGGAGAGAGAGAGGAGGAGGAGTAGGACGACGAGGAAGAGGTGAGGGAGAGAGAGAGGGGGTGGCAGAGGTTATGTAACTGGGCTGTGAGAGAGGCCCCCACAGTGTCCCCCTGTGCTGAGATCTGAAGAAAAAGGCCAAATTACTCATGACTCTGTGAACCGCTGCCCTCGCTGTTCACTCAACAGAATATGCAGCAGAAAGCAACCTACATTCAGACCCAATGACGTTAATTGTGGCATTCACACTGATAATTGGGCTAAGTTGATTTAACACCCAGTGTTTGGCAGCCAGCGTCATGTGTTGTTGAGAGTGGATGGGGGTTGCATGCCAGCATCCTAACACAGATGATTAACGATGCGGAGCATTTGCCACCTGTTGTCCTAATGAATGTGTCTCAGGGCCTCAGCATCACCAACCATGCTGTGTTGGCTCTGTCTGTACCATCGTATTTCACTGGACTAGGTCAACCCAAAGTCAAATATTGATATTTGTTGTAACCTCCAAGAGCTAATATGTATGCTCTCCGTCCTAGGTGACCCCCCCCCCCCCTTTTTGTGTTTTTTTCAGTGACATCATCCACAGTGAACGGGGTGGAGTGTGGTAGTGGTAGTGCTGTAGGTATCGTCCTTTGTGGCCTGTGATTCGATGTCTCGCTGTTCTCTCGATTTTTTAATGTTACGTTAGCGCTTCACCATGCAGTCAGCTACATAGTATAGGTGTGGTGGAAGGTAGAGATAGGTAGATAGATAGAGACTCAACCAGGTGTTCATCCAACACCCCCCCCCCCTCTGTCCACCCACCCATACCCCCATACACACACACACACACACACCATTCAGTCTGTCCCCAATAACTGCTTATCTACAGACCCAATCCTTGTCGTCGTCATACACAGATCCTCTGAGACTTTGTGCCTCTAGCTATTGTTACATAACAGAATGCTACAGACTGTCAAATCGCAGCAACAGTCAATTATGAAATGTAGACTGTGTATGCTGTACTATGAGACTAAGTTGCCAGAAATGCATCTACTGCCATTGATTTGAAATGAAACATGTTTGTCTGCCAAAGCTTACAGTTGTAATATATGGAGCGGCTTTACTGGATGATAATGGTGTGCTGGGAAATTAAATATAATAACATGGCTGTGTTAGCATTACAGAATTCACAATTAATTCAGCTTAGTAGGGGAAACCCTTTTAGGAGTGCCACATAGTTCAGTTGAAGCAATAACCCCTTCCCCCCCAACACACAAACACATACACACACACACACACACACACACACACACACACACACACACACACACACACACACACTTTCTTTCGTCTCCTTCCCTGCTCGCTGTAACCCCCACGCCCCCTCCAAACCGACATCTCTCTAGACGAGCTCTCAGAGCTCTCACACTGTTTGATCTAATCACCTCCACTGACGGCTCACACTCTTCGCCTGAGGCGTGTGTGTGTGTGTGTGTGTGTGTGTGTGTGTGTGTGTGTGTGTGTGTGTGTGTGTGTGTGTGTGTGTGTGTGTGTGTGCGTGTGTGTGCGTGTGTGTGTGTGTGTGTGTGTGTGTGTGTGTGTGTGTGCGTGTGTGCGCGCGCGTGCATGTTTGACAGGCACAAATCTCCTCTTGACCTCCACTTCACCTGCCCAGCTTCTGCCTGCTTCCCCCTTCAACTGTTCTCCCCTTCAAAGTCAGCAGACGCATGGACACACAGTATCACTCAGCTCACACACTCCTAAATGCGCTCGGACGTGCACACACACACTCCCATACCCACGCATGCGCACACACACACACACACACACACACACACACACACACAAATGCATCCACTTGTACACGGGCCCTTGAACACTCACACATGCACAGTTGCGGACACACACACACACACACACACACACACACACACACACACACACACACACACACACACACACACACATGGACACACAGTCGCACACACCCGCAGTGAAGGATTCCCTTTAGAAACTGTCAATGAGCCTGCGAAGCGAGGCAGTTTGTTAAGAGGCTCTCACCGGCAGTGCAGGCAGTAGCACAAGACTTCTTCATCTGGAGAAAATAGGCTGAGAGCTCTCCCTGGCCTCCTCATCAACTCAGAGCACACACACACAAACACACAAAGGCCTAACGCCTCACTTAAATAATCACACACACGTCTTCAATTCCTGTTCTTCTATAGTCAAGGTCCACATCGTCAATCTCATTTGCATCATTATCTAACTTTTAATCTCTATTGACTCTATGACTTTTGAGGCGAACAACACATACATTTGCTCAGATAAGCCTATCTATTCATCCAAGCAGGGGTGCTGCTAGAAAATTTGGGCCCTTTGACAGACAATAATTCATAATTCAGCCCCCCCCCCCCATATATAGTATTATTGGGGTGCTCTCTGGGGGCCCCCCGTTAGTGCTGGGCCCCTAGAATCATCCTAACTTTCCCTCCCCTAGCTACGCCCCTGCATCCGAGCACGTAAAGTTTTGTTCTCCTTACATATCATGTTCTTAGACTTAATGCCACCGGTGTCAAGAACTATTTCTGACCCAAAGTTAACGGGCCGTGTGTGGCTCTGGTCATTTGTCTGCTCTGTCAGTAGGGAGACAAGAACAAACCGCCTCCTGTTTCCAGGGTGATTCTGAAACATTTGCCATGAGCACCGAATTTTAAACCACTCGGTCGACAGGTGAGGTCATTTTAATCAAAGCCATATTTCCCGAGTACATCCCTCTGCACTTGTACCTTTTGCTACTGTGAACTCCAAATTTAACCTCAATTACCCGTATTCCATCATGGGTGGAGCACAGCCCTTCCCTCCTTTTGTGCCTCCTCTTGGAGACGAGGAGGTGGAGAATGTGGTCAAGGCGGCCACAAGCGCTACGCCACCCTAATAATTCCTTAAGCTAACACTGCCCCCTTGTGGTGAACATGATCAGTAGTATGACAGTGACTAACAGTAGAGTTACTAACTGTAGAGAATGCAACTTTATCTCAGTACTTTTTTCTTCTCATTTGTGTGCAGGTATACAGATTTTTAGCATCAACATTTCTTTTTAAAGCCTACTGTTGGACTATGTGTTTCAGATGTGGATAGTGTCAATAGTTCCTCGGTTGGGACATGTATTAGAACTTTCTGAGACTCAAAGTCGGTATGCCCAGAGGGTAGGCCTGTGTCATTCAAAAGGAATGATTTGTCCTTGATGTGAAATGAATTGACCAGAAATCTGTTCTGAGTTGATGGTTATCAACAGCTGTATCAATAAGCTAAATTGCTTTCATTATGAACTGCAACTTCTCATGTTGGTATTTCTAAAAGTTATACAGAAAAAAGAAAAAGAAAAAAGAACATTTGAAATCCGGGAATGCTATACTCTTCATGATGATTCCTTTCTAGTAAATTAGATCTGATCTATGCATGCTGAAGTCCTTTCTCTTGTCTCTCTCCCACACACACATACACACACACACACACACACACACACACACACCTATACTTGTGAGAATTTCATTGGATGGTTGTGAGGCTGCTCATGGGACTGGCTGGACATACCCACATACACACACACACACACACACACACACACACAGATACACATATGGGTTTTGCCATTCAGTATACCAACCAAGAACCATGGACCATTCCCACTAGGCTCGAACTAGTTCCTGTGAAGAGACTTTGTTCCAGTGACCAAACACCCGGTCAATGACATGCTGAGTTTTCTAAAGAAATAGATTTTATACGTTGTAAAGCAATCCTCTGTCTTCCTGGGACCATGTGTGTTATGGGATGTCCCTCTATTCATAGTTCAGAGGATATATATTTGACTTTATTTTGTATATACTGTAGGTATGTGTGATTGGCGGTGTTACTGGGGGTGTTACTAGGGGAGTGTTACTATGGGATGTCACTCTCAAGGCCTTTATAGGAATTTGTCACTGACCTGTGCTGTGTGTCTTGAAAGCATTGTCAACCAAACACAATGGTTACTATGGAGAGAGAAACAGTGTTTTCAAAATAGTCTCTCTATCATAGATATGATATAGACATGTATATAAATGAAAGAGACTTGACTTGACTTGACTTGACTATCAATCAACCAGAGCTGTATAGATATATATCTATTTATACCACTCTGCATTCAACAACCTGTTTTATGATGCTCTCAGGACGCACAGCCCTGGCCAGTACCCATGCCTAGGACTAGATACCCCTTCCTGTTATTATTAATATTAATTAATTATTATTATACTTAGATAATGAATCAATACAAACAATTAGTGATACGACAATGAATGGACCTATAGGCAAATTTGTACGCCTTGTGTTGAATGGTCTCCGGTCCTTATGGTTCCAGGTCAGTGACACTCTCTTTGTTTCCTGGAGTCCCACCAAGTATCTTAACAATGACCTGGTTAGGGGAACACATTCACCCGAGCAAGCAAACAAAACAAATGCCATAAAAACTCATGCTTTAATACATAATGACGCCAAGGATGGTCATTTGGACAAACGAGTCCTCAAGCTTTCTGCAGGGGTGTGTGCGGTATGACTAGGATGTGCCGTAGCAGCTTTGCAGCTTCTGATGCATTGGAAGTGCCAAGTGTGCCCTGGCCACAGGATTAGAGTAGGGTGGGGTGTGCTGGAAGTGTTTACACTAGGGCACATGTTCAGCCCACACCTCCCTCTCTAGTCTTCAGAGACCTTGCTGAAGTACCAGCGATCGTGGTGGAGAACTGCACAGAACCCACACGGCTCAAGGACACCACAAGGTCAGAGTCAATGCAGTTGTTACGTTTCACAAATCAATTTGGTCATTTGACCTCATCCCTTAATGAATCCATGCGACCTAGGCGTGGGTGCGATGACCCATGGCTACACGGCTACTTTGCTGTTCCAGTGTCACTAATGCCCTTGGGAATGGTTCTTTAAACACCAGCCAGGAGCTTTATGTAAGTGGAAAATGTGCTTTGACTTTGTACAGTGATTCTCATACAGGTAAACAGTAGCTACAGAGGAAAGGGGGGCTGGGGGGAACTTGCATTCCATACTCTCAGTGTGTATCCATGAGAGTGTCCCCACACACTGTCTCTGAAGATCCGAGCTGTCTTGTGCTCCTAATTCTGAGGGAGCGCTGCCTCTGTGAGCGGATCTTTATAGATGAGGTGGGGGAATGGGGTGTGCATGACATTCAGAAGGATACATTGTGGAAGAGGGCTTGCATACACACAACTAATGACCAGAGCCGTTGTCTAAAAGTGTCCACACACATCCTCCCAATGTTGGTAGTATTTCATCCAGTTCCATGACAGCAGCTCAGTCTTGTCTAGAATGATGACAAATATAAAAAATAAATAATTCTTGTTTATAGAAAAAAGAGAAATGTCTTGTGTTTTTTAATTGTATGTTTGTTTTATACTGTTTTGTCCTGTAAGCAGAAAAAAATCATAAAAGCATGTTGTTACACTGTCTCTTGTCTCACTGTATCTTTCATCATGCTGTGTGTGTGTGTGTGTGTGTGTGTGTGTGTGTGTGTGTATGTATGTATGTATGTATGTATGTATGTATGTATGTGTGTACTTCTCTCTGTTGCTGCCTGGAATATGGCTTGTCTGTCAGCAACACCCAAGCACAAGGAAGAATGCAGTGCTCAGTCGCTATATATTTACAACAAATATATAATTGCCATTGCTTTATATTTTATAACCAGTAGGTGGCAACATTACATACCTCAGGACTGCCTCCCCTGACTAGAATCCTCTTCTGGCTTGTTGGTCACTAGTGTGTAAAGTGAAGGATATATCCATCATATAATCAGACATACATGTGGTTTAAAAATGAAACTCCAAGAATCAGCTCATATTTTTCCAATTGTTTATTTATTTTAATTAATCAAACACACAATTTACCCATACTATGCTTTTTAAGATCATTTATGTTCTGAAACAGATATTATTCCAGTCTTTTCCCTTCTTAAGGTCTCAACAGGAGAATGCAACTAACTGCACAGCTTGTCACTACTTGTGCGATTCAGACTGGGAGGTTGAGGTTCTCAGAAGAGCACGATGCCAGAATGTGTGTGTGTATGTGTGTGTTCATTTTAAAACATGTCACTCACTCCAGGAGCAGTATGGGGAAATGTGAATGTTAGATTGTCAGTCCTACAATCTTTGGTTTTAGTGCAGCCATTCACAGAACCCCTTTGGCTCGATTTGCAGAAATCATAAAAACAGCCTTAAAAGAAAAAACATAATTTTTCACACACGTTGTGTTCCAGTGAGATCATTCTGTTTGTCAGGTTAAAAGTGCACACCTCAGTCAGATCCCCTTTATGTGCTTGTGGCCAAGCGTTGTCTGTATGGTCTGGTCCAAACCCTGTCCAAGTCTCCTGATCTGTTCTAAACATCTGGATTTAGGGATGTGCTACACATTTGCTGGCAAATTAGTGAACCATGGCTGAAGAGCTGGCACCATAATTTAATCCAGCTCTTTCAATCCAACAGAGAAGTTATGATATGTCTCACAAGTGTGTGTGTGTGTGTGTGTGTGTGTGTGATGGCCAAATAAAGGATACAGCATTGCATAGGCACTTCTTATATCTTCTTACACTGATATCACATCTGATATGAATGCCATGTGAGAATGACTGTTGCATATGGGTGCATGTGTGTGTGTGTCTGTGTGTGTGCATGTGTGTGTGCGTATCTGTGTGTGTGTGTGTGTGAGTATATAGTGTGCATGTGTGTGTGTATATTGTGCATGTGTGTGGGTTGCGTACATGTGCGGGTCTGGGCATGCCATTGTCCATGGGTTCATTTCTCACACAGGAATTCTGACACTATGCCCTGAGTAATGGAAGGATGAGTGTCCACTCGGGGAGTTTGTATGAGCTTGTGTGTGTGTGTGTGTGTGTGTGTTGGGGGGAGGGGGGGCAGGTGAGATGAGAAAGACTGGAGGAACAGGGTTTCCTTGCTCAGAGGGTTTTAAGAGAGACCTCAGAGATAGCTGAGGAGTGCTGGAGTGTTTGCATAGCTTTCTGTGCAAAAGAGAACAGATCCTTCATCTTTCCCCATCATCATCATCATCATCATCACCATATGTGCTGACAAAAACACAGCACATACATGTATACACATAGAGTAAACACGGGGGGGGGGGGGGGGGGGCAGCAGGGTGCTGTCTTTCTTCTGTGGTTTAGTGATGGTTCTCACCAGCTAGTGGGTGTAGGAAACTAGGGACAGAATTCTTCTATTCCATGTTTGGAGCTTTGCTCATCATTGGTGTGTGCACTGAGTTGTGGGAGAGTGAAGGAAATTCAGTCGCTATCGCTGCGCATAAAAGGGGACAAAAAAATTCCCTGATCGATCGGTGTCACCTTATCTGAGGGGAGAGGACAGTGAGACTGGGGGACCGTGGCAACGCGTGGCTCTGAGAACCTCCCTGTGGCACACTCCACCTCCCAGGCAGAATCGCCATTTGCTGCTCGGTGACTCTCTCTTTCTCTCATTCTCTCTCTGTTGTCTACGCAGTTCGTTCTCTCTCCTCCTCCTCATTGGAAATTGATTGTCTTCTACCATCACAAAGACACTTGGCTCTGATTGATTGGTTTTGGTTGGAGAGGAGGGAGAGGACATCGCTACTGGCTCTCTGTGTGTGTGTGGTTTTTTTTTCTCTCTGAGGTTAGAGTGCCTACGTCGAGCAAAGACCAAAACAACAAAAAGCAAAAGTAAAAATGAATACACACAAGCTGTCTAACCATTGGTAGGGGAGGAGGGGGAGTCAAATTAGTCTCAGACAAGACTGAGGCCCACCATACACACAATTCATGAAGTAAATAAATAAACAATCAAATCAGCAAATAAATAATACATACATAAATACATAGATAAATAGATACAAACAAAAAAAAATATACAAATTTAAATACAAGTGACACAAACAGAAACGCTCTGTACAGACAAGTGAGCAGTAATGTCCTTCCATGCCTACCTTGTTTCATATATACAAGTTCCAATGCATTGCTGATGCATCATCAACTGGGACAGAAGTACAGGAGAGTAGAGCACATGCATATTTCCAGAGAAAGAATTCCAAAGTAAACACAGCAAATAAATACGAGCATCAAGAAGCGAAAGAGGGACAAAAAAAGACAGAAAAAAGGGCAACGTAATCGGTCAGCTGGCCGTCGAGACTTCCCCCCCCCCCCCCCCCCCCCCACCTTTGCCACAATGGTACGGGTCATCCTGTAGTTTCTACACAGTAAGATCATTTCCATGCATAAAATAATTGCTAGCACCTTGACAAGAGGGGTGCTGATTTTGGTTTACTTCTTTTTGGTAAATATCAGGATCACTGGAGCACACACAAGAAACATTACTTCAACAGAAACATACAGTCTGTATGGAACAGGATGAAAATGGTTGAATGGAAAAAATAATAATATTAAAAATCATCTGCTGTTTGATTATTTGGATTTCAAAAGCTAATATTGATTGTGATCCTTCAGAAGAATCATTCAGCCACGCTATAGACTTCAACATGTAGAAAATAATACATTTATGCACAACGCCGTTGTGCCCAAAACCCTTGCTTCCCCAATCACAAACAAGGAAGCCTATACACCCTTTTCAGTCACACAAGCCAAAATGAAACAAGAACCGTGAAATGGCCAAATGATTCAAACACAACAGAGGACATGCTACTGGAGAACAAAAAGGCAAAGAGAAAAAGAAAACTACAAACCCAAAAATTACTGGAAAGTGTAAAGCTTCAAGTCACAATTTTCCAAAACTATTATTTAGTAGTAGTCATTAATCTAGTCATCAGTAATATCACTGTTATTGTTTCATAACACAACCATTATAGTAAAGATTTGAGGTATATCAGAATTTAATTGTCAAAACATGCCTGCCAGTTCTTATAGTTTGCTGCAAAGGGGCTGGTCGGGGGCGATTGTTCCAAGGACACAATTGGTCAGATGTGTATGAGTGAAGGTGTGACAAAGGCATATGATTGGGTAATATCTGTCACTAATGGCACAGACAAACCTTTTGTTGCCATGGACACAGCCCACATTCCCGTTATAAATTACACAAAAATAGCTCTTCGGGGAATGTGTCTGTGTTCATGAGCGTTTGTTTGTGTGTGTACATTGTACAACATTGAAAAGCTTCTTTGTGTTTTGAATATCATTCTCTCTGATTGTTGCTATTGTTGTTCTTGTTGTTGGTGTGTACATGACAAGGTCGATATAAAACAACTCTGATCAGATCATCTCATACAAAACAAAGTGCTGTCTCTTTTTCATCAATGTAGAAATCAATGGAAAGTTCAAAAAGCCCATTTACACGACAGCCCAGGTAGCCTCTTTTAGAAATGCGTCATGAAATAGTGGGAGCAAGTGTGTACTATATGCATATGTATACAATAAGTATGTAAGCATATGTATTGTGTATATCCATTTATATCCAGTATATATGTGTGTGTGTGTGTGTGTGTGTGTGTGTGTCCAGAACAGTCCCACCTGTGGTTGAAGGGAAAAGGCACTCAACTCTACCTGCAAGTGAGCCACTTCAGTAACACTGGCTTTCTGCAGTCTGACTGCTCTGCGTGTGTGTGTGTGTGCTTGTGAAATAGGATGGTGACAGTGGTGAGTTGGGGTGAAGGGGTGTGGTGGGTGGGTTGGGGTGAAGGGGTGTGGTGGGTGAGTTGGGGTGAAGGGGTGTGGTGGGTGGGTTGGGGTGAAGGGGTGTGGTGGGTGGGTTAGTGTTTAGTTTTTGGTTGGGGTGCTGGGGGGGGGGGGGGCAGCTTTGGACTGGCAGGCTGAAGAATCTTTGGCATCAGTGGCGCGCCACGTTCATTTATGTGAGGTAGCTAGCCGCACTGGTTCCCATTTAAACAAGGTGTGTGTTTCTGCTGTTCTCTCTCTGTCTTTCTTTGTTTCTTTGTTGTTGTTTTTTTTTGTTTCATTTCATGTGGAACAGTACATTAAATAAAAAACAAACAAACGAGGAACAAACAAGAGCATTTTTGGATAATTGCTTAAAAAAATCCACAAAACCCATCCCTTTCTCCTGTACCTGAATGCCCACTCCACGCCCGCTGCTGTGGTTGTCCGTCAGCACCCCCACACAGTGAGCTGGCCGTCCATTTCCCCGCCGCAGGCATCTCTGGCTGCTTGACCTCATGTGCCCCGCTGCAGGACCCGCTGCTCCTGCTGATGCTGTGCCCACCGGGCCCGATGCCCCCACCCTCTCCACCCCTCCACTCACCCTCCCACACACTCCATGCTACTGATTTGAGAGAGGAGCGGTGGCGAGAGGGGTCAGTGGTGGTGGTGAGCTCTGGGTAGTCCCCCCAGGCGCCTGTGAACAGGTGAGCTGGAGGTGGGCGGACTTAGTCCTGACGGGGTCAAGGGTCGTAGGTCAGAGGGTACAGGGTCACTCCTGACAGGGCAGAAGTCCATCTTCTTTACAACACAGAAACAAGTACAGGAGTCCCCGCTATACACAAGATTCCTGCTTTGCCTTTGGATTCCAGTTGTATCAGATTATTTCTCCCTTTTTGAAAAGTCTTTTTTGTTGTTTTTTTTGTTTTTTTTTAAAGTAGCTTCATTAACAAGGTGCTTCTTTACATATAGTTTACGCACAACAGACCACAATAGTTACATTTAATAGAACCGTTGTGTCTATGGTACTATTTACCCGCATTAATATTGGAGGAGGGGAGAGAGAGAAGGAAGAAGAGAGAGAAGAGGAGGGGAAAAGAAAGAGGGAAGGATGGAGGGGTAGAGAGAGAAACAGTTGAGAGGTAAAGGGAAAGGGCTGACAAAGAAGTAAGGTAGAGAACGACAGAGTAAGAGAGGGATAGAGAGAAAGGGATATTTACAGCTGTTATTTTCCACAGGACTTTGCGAAGTCATAGATTTTTTCCCCCAAGGTTGATTTCTTATTTCTGATTTGAAGCTTGGAATGAAGTTGTTTTACCCTAACAGAGGGAGCTGTAGGGTACATTTTGCATGATTTGTCTGTTACTATGGTAGCAACTCTCCTCCCTGGGTGGCCAATAGGGGTTAAGAGCTGCACCATCTCTTCTGAATATCAATAAGGCAACTGTCATTGGCACTCAATCATACTGTGACATTTTACCTTGACGTTTGGCCACTTTCCACAACACAGCGAAGGAACTAGCCTCCCGTTAAGCTAAATCATATCCCTTCGATTGTTGATTGTATTTCTCCTTCATCTCATTATGAACTGAAACCATGTAAAAAATGCTAATGTAGTTGAATGCTAATGTAGTTGAAATCAAACTGATGTGCCCAGGGCTATCGAGCAAGGTCGGATCAGTGCAGCTTTCCTGGACGCTTTGAGAGTTTGACAGTTCTGGAGTCCAATGCTTCCGGCAAATTGGGGTCAGAGAGAGTCTCTGTGTGGTCAGGGAATGCATGTGACAATTCATTTCCCCAACCGCTGTCTGTGTTATTGCACTTTACTGCTTTGAGTCAAAACATTTTATGTTATTTAAAAAATCAACTATTGATTGTGGTTTTGATAGTCTGGAACACTCATCTAAATATTGGGTTGCCACAGATTGATTGAAATTCTCTCCTTCTTGCAAACCAAAAACATAGTGCATGTCTAAACATGGCCAGCAGGTGGCAATGCCACACTGATCCATCAGTATGCATCCAACTGCAGAGCAGTGTCACACGAGAACCAAGCACCACCCACACCAACACTGTCGAAGAGAAGACCTTTATGTGGGCTAATGTCCACATACAATAGTGCTATCACAGGATTGACTTCAGCTACAAAATGCTGCATGTTTAGTTATGGCAATCCTCTCAATGATGGCAAATATACAGAATGATGTTTGTGTGGGTTGCGAATGCTGAAATTGTGGAAATCTGACGGTGTGGCTAAAATGGCCGTCGGAGCTGGGAAGCAGTGGACAAGTGATGAATTGGTGTTTGATTGTTGGTATCACAGATTGATCTCTTTTGCGCCTCGTTGTTTCGTCCAGTTGGCCTGCACTCATTTTGAGCACCCTTCACGAGAAGTGATTGAGGTGAAAGGGTGTGTGCTCTACAATTTATTGCCACCCTCGGAAACAATGGGCTCTAGTTATTGACTACCTCACGGCGCAAAAAGAATAAACAAAACTAAACAAACAAATAAATGAACCCGCAGAGCTCGAAGGTTTCGCCTGAAACGTCAAGCCACCATCTCACAAACTGCTCTGGATTGGGGGACAAAGACACCATGAGATGTCAGGCTTACAAAACATGAACCCAAACACCCCACACAGAAAAAAAACACATCTCACACACAGGGAAACAAACAAATATACACACACAAAAAACATATTTGTTTGTTTACATCCCACACACAAACATACACACACAGACATACCTACACTCACACAACCCCTCCCATCCAGCAGTATCTCATGTTTCGGAGGGGTTGGGTATCTCCTGTTATGATTGACAGGAATGGGGGGCGGGTGTGTGGTGGATGAAGGGAAGGAGGGGTTACCCTATCAATCCTCCCTGCCAACTGCCCACCACACTCTCTCCCTCCCCGTCCTGCGTTGTTGTTGTTGATGATGATGTGGTTATCCTCATCACCTGGGGCCGCCCTGCCCTCCCCACTCCCCCCTGCCCCGCCTGGCACCCTCCCTCATGCTCCCCCCCAGCGCTCAGGCCTTGGAGAAGGTGCTGGCGGAGGGGCCCGGTTGGACCGGGCTGGAGCCGTGATGCTGCTGCTGCTGCTGCTGCTGCCCCTGCTGCTGCGGCTGGTGGTGGTGGTGGTGCTCGTCGTGCCAGCGGTCCGAGCAGCGTCTGCGGGCGTTCATGAAGAAGTTGCTGACCGTGCTGAGCTCCAGGCCCAGCTGCTGAGAGATGGTGATCTGCATCTCCTTTGACGGACGCTTGTTCTCCTTGAAGATGGCAATGAGCGTGCGGCGCTGCAGGTCGGTGAAGACCAGACGCTGCTTCTTGGGCACCAGGTTCCGGTCCTTGTGCTGCTCCTGCTCCTTCCGCTTGCACGCTGCACCAGATAGATAGATAGATAGATAGATAGATAGATAGATAGATAGATAAATAGATGGAGAGAGAGAGGGAGACAGAGATTTATTTTACAAATACCAGTTTCACTCCTTATACAATTCATTTATAAATCAAAGAGATGGCAGATGAAAAATGGTACGAAACAAGCACATTTAAATCAAAATTAAAGAAATGCAATGTGTGAAATGCGAGACAATTGTCTTGGAAATCTTCTGACCACAGATGAACTACAGGTGTCTAAAAAAACAAATAAATGTGCTTACAATTTTTATCATATGGTCATAATCGTGTAAAGTGTGCATCTGTATTTGGCCATTCATTTTTGAGACTTTTTTTCTGTGTGTGTGTGTGTGTGTGTGTGTGTATGCGTGTGTGCGTGCCTGTGTGTGTGTATGCGTGTGTGCGTGCGCGTGTGTGTGCGTGCGTGCGTGCGTGCGTGCGTGCGTGCGTGCGTGCGTGCGTGCGTGCGCGTGTGTGTACACACACTAACGTCTCTGCGTGTCAGCGTGTTATGAGTGTGCATGCTCTGCGTGCACTAGGGAGGGCGAGAGCAAGGGATGAAAAATTAACCCACGGAGCCTGCCCAGTCGGTCAGGGGGATGATACGCCTGTGGGGACTCGTGTCAGAATAGCCTCGGGCTAGATCGGCTCTCCTCTCCCCTGCCCAGTCCCCCGTCCGCCTAAGCTGTGGTGAGGAAAATCCACGGCAGAGCCCAGCTCAAGCAGCTGGTTCTTACATGCACCGCTTAAGAAACAACAACACAGCCCTCCTTAAAGCTTAGGTGGTATAGACAAAACTGATTGTCAGTTGCTGCAACCACTTGGAGCTCTATAGTGCGTTAAATGTTTGTTTTTGTTTGTTGTTTTTACTAGATTTCTGGTTTCTAAATCTAATACATCAAACTTATTTTTTTTTTCTGGACTTTACTGTCTTTACACACAAACACACACAGAGAGAAACACAGCGAGCCACACACACACACACACACACACACACACACACACACACACACACACACACAGAAACATGGCGAGCCAGCCAGGGTTCCCCCAGCTCTCAGGTTGATTGTGCTGAAGTGGCTGAAGTGGGAGCAGGCCCGTGTGTGTCTAATTACAGTGGGCCAGAGGCGATCGATCTCCCCTACACAGTCAAATCTGTTTACTGCTGCCGTCTAAACCCTGTGTGCTCTCATCCATCATTTTCATATACCACATCAACGCTAACACACACACACACACACACACACACACACACACACACACAAACACCAATTGTGGGTGTGCACACACACACACACACCATGCTTTCACATACATTCACAATCACACTCATGCACTGTTATCTACACACATTTCTCCCACACATCCATGCTACACACATTCACTAAAATCTTTTTCCACACAGAGCAAATCCTGAGGATTCACACTCTGAAACAGCCAAGACCCTGGCTAGAGTATGCCTAACAGAAAGCTTCCAGTCCTATGACACAAAATATCATAAAGGTTTAATGCACAGCAGGGAAGATGAGAGCCTGTCTATGAGGGAACGCAGTGTAGCCTAATAGGTGAAGGATTCTGCCTAGATAAGATCTTAACAGATTGCAGTGAATCTCATATCTTCACCCGCTACATTAAAACATGTACTTGTCTAAACAGTGATGCCTGGGGCATGCTTCTCCCCGATTGCAAACCCTGCACTGTTAAATAATGACTGGAGTACAGCTAAATGAATCACATTTTTATTTGCTCGTCCTCCCGCTTACTCCTTCCATCATCCTTCTCATTTCTGCCGACACAGTCTTTTGTCTGACCGTCTGTGTGGTGAGGTATCGAGCGTAAGGTGCACACGTCCCTCTCTCTCTCTCTCTCTCTCTCTTGTCTGTCTCTCTCGCTCGTTCGCTCTCTCTCTCTCTCTCTCCCTCTCTCTCTCTCTCTCTCTCTCACACACACACACACACACGCCCTCAGACTCACACAGAAGCACATACGCTTTCTCTGTCTCTCGTTTTCACAGTCCGTCTCTTGATGTCGCTCGTTTCTGCCCGGTTCTCGCGCCTGCATGTGAGTGGGCGCGCGCTGGGTTTGACGGATCAATAGCGATCGATCGCCAGGGAAGGGGGCCCTGATTACTGGACCACGTGTGCTGGAGAAAACAGAGGAAAATCGATCATTGCAGCTTTTAGGCCAACAGCAAAGCGCACGGACCCAAGAAAGACGCAGATATTTTCGCTTTTGCCCAAGCCATACGAAATACCATGAATTTCTCTTTCCATCAAGGCTAGGCCTGCATGACTAAACCAAACAGAACACTTCCGCCGAGGTATATATTAAACCTTCCATGGAGAGAGTCATAGGCCTATGCCAAAGCTTGTAGGCTGGAGAAAATAATATCTTATTTATGAAACGGTTGTTTAGCTTTTTCCAATTATCCAGGTATATCCTTTATCCAAATATTATTGTATAGGCTTAAAAGAGGCTACGCTTTGATATAAAATAATCATGCCACCTTGCAATAGCATTGCAATCGTAATATAAATGTAAACAAGCTCCCAACAGGCACACAGGGGTTATTCAACATCAACACTTAGGCAATAGATCACAGTCGTAAAGAGAAGAGGATACGCCGCCGAGGCTGCAAACACAGCGGGGTGCCGCTGTCCGCCTCACATGCCAAAGCCTGCTGAGTGAGAGAGAGAGTATCTCGGCAAAATATTAATTAAGCGCAGTTCCTCAAAGGGACTTAGTTTAAAGGCGGACCGTTTTTACATCGAGACAGGCCTGTATGCATTTGAAACGACTGGATGGACCTAAAACGGCGTTTCGCCAATGAGGTGATACAGTCTATAACATCAAAATACAAGTTTTAGCTAAACACATTTTCAGTGTTTACCGTTTATAACCATTTACATGTTTAAGCGCTGTTAGACAAATGCTGCCCTGCACCAAGATAGGCAATCTCTCCTATCGCCTCCTGACCAAATAGGGGGTTCATTTGTTAATCCCTGTTGTTGTTTTCAATTGTTTTAATTTTGCTGCAGATTAATAGTCACAATATCGATTGACCTGCGCTTTAAAACCATTCCATGCTACACTTATTCAATTCAGCCCTCTAAACCATGCCAAGCTTTCCCTCTCTCTGAAGTAACTGATCTGCGGGGGTCGCTTTCCTGTAATGTAATGAGAGGATACTGGCGCTAATTTAGTGTTAATCTAATATATAAAGTCTGTTATTTTGAAACGGCTTCAACGCCAGTGTTTTTTTACTGTGCTAACGGATCCCATGGTGTGCAGCGCAATAATAGGTATGAGAAGCCTGCCCCTGATATTCGCCTACATCATCTGATGCGGGCTACACTATTCTCGGTCGGCTGTGTGCATATTATCCAGCTGATGTAAGCAAGTCAGGATAGAAACATGGTGTGGCATAAATAGGTCTGTACAAATGTATTTATTTATTTTCAGAAAATGCGGATTTTCTTACTCCTTTACGCACAATAAAGTTCCAAGCTGAAGTTAAAATTCCAACGCAAAGACGCATTTGACGTATGCGGCCTACCACGAAAAAGCACATTGCACTCACAAGACTAGTAACACCCAAACAATGTTTAAAAGTTTAAGCAAAACCACTCACGCCTGTGGTAACTGGCTCAAAGAGTAGCATGAAAAAAAAAAAAAAAAAACGTTTTCGTCACTGACTTTAGGTTGATTTATTGTCCAGTCTTCCACACACTTTGATTTAGACAAAATTCCTGAATTCTATTCGCTACCCCCACCACCCCCCCCCCCCCCCACACACACACACACACACACGCACACACACACACACACACACAAAACCTCACACACACACCGCAATAAAACGACTCCTCATCCAATGCCATCCATCGCTTGGCATAAACAGGGCACACTGGGCATAAACAGGGCACACTGCCATCCTTTTGTATGACTTTGCCTATAGCTCCGTGGCCTTTAGTGATGTTGCATGCCTAAGGCCAACAAGTGCATGTGATAAAGCATCTCTCAGTGGTTTTAACTATGCCGCGCATGTAATCAATTATGGGAGGAGCAATACTCACAAACCTTCTGTTATTTGGGCTGAATCTGCAGCGAGTTTGGCCGCCACAGGGCAGATGTAGGCTATCATAGCGCTCGGACTCTAAAGACTTTTCGAGACAGGCCGCGGAAGCTCCGAAATGCGAAGCCCTGGGCAGAGTGGTGGGTGCTCAGAAGCCGTGCAAATGCTATGATAATTCAGTCCCGAGAGAACATTATAAGCCGACGAGTTTTGTAACTTTTTAGGGCATTTGCCGTTTGGATAATTTGTCAAACTTAACACAACGCAAGTTCGAATCGATATCTAGCCAATAGGCCTGATGTTACCCGCAGAATGGATGAGCGAGTGTGTGCATGCTGGGGTGTGAACCGTCCCCTGGCTGTTCCATGCTGCTGGTGTGTGGTGTTGTTGCTGAGGTGCGGATGATGGGAGACGAGCGAGGGCAGGATCGATAACTAACCGCACCATGCAGCTAACCGGTCTGCCCGGGATCGATGGGTTGAATGGGGTTGATCTTTTTTTGGGTGCGGTGCAACGTACCCTCTCCCGCAATGGCCTGGCTACTGCTGGCGAAAAACAGTCATGTCAATCAATCAGTCACAAGGAGGCCTTATGCTCTCAACATACATGGATGCACATGAGGCTTGAGTTATATGCTAAACGTTATTTCTTTCAGCTATGTATACGCATACCTTTATTTTAGCAAAACAAAAAGACAAAATCACTGTCAACACCTCTGATCAAACATTGACAAAGGCGGTCATTGACCTGGCCTGATTAATTATAGGCTACGACTTCCGAAACGCCATGACTGAATGTGACTGGTGCTTGTTTTCTTGGGCGCTGTTTTGGTTATTAAAGGAGTTATCTGATTTGAATTGTTATTGAACCACATTTGAATGATTGCATTCTTCCAATATAACTCTGACGAAACATAAACCCATAGCATTAATGTAAGATGCACTTGAGATTAAACATTTAAAAAGCTAAAAAAAAATAGGCTACCTTAAATCCGCGGACCAAGAAATACAAATTCTGAAGACCTGACAAAAAATAGGTTCACTATTTTTGTGCGAATGCAAATACTTTATCCATTTGATAACGTTAGGAAATAATACAACTTTAACTTAAAAATACAATAAAATAAGTAAAACTTTAAATTAATAAAAATAATAACCTAAGGCTACTGCACTTTAGCCTACATAGGCCCCATTTATTACGTTGACAGGAGTTTCGTGCTCTGACAGTAGCCTACATTTTGATATTACGTCCCTCCTGTTCTCTTGCTGTAATAATAGAACAGTATTATTATTATTATTATTATTATTAGTAGTAGTAGTAGTAGTAGTAGTAGTAGTAGTATTATTAATAATAATAATAATAATAATAATAATAATAATAATAATAATAATAATACATGTTTTAATAATAATGATAATTATAGTAATAATAATAATAATAATAGTCTGATGAGATGTTTTTTTTTTTTAAAAGTGTCCTGACTGTAGCCATCCTCTCACATTCAGCAAACTAAAGTGCCCTACAAACGTTTAAATAGATAAAAAAAATATTATGAATTGTTTTCGTATTGAAAATATTTTCTTTTTAATCTTGTAGGCTACAGTAGCTCAAGACGATTTCAACAATGAAAACTTATAGGAAACCCGAATTAGCCTTGAATTAAAATATAGCAGCACTGGATAATAATAACAACAACAACAACAACAGCAGCAATAATCATCATAATAATAATAATAACAATAATAATAATAATAATAATAATAATAATAATAATAATAATAATAATAATGTGAAGTTTATAAACAACATCATATAAACAATTCACCCGCGAATATGGCAGATATCGCCTTCCTATTTTGGAGAACTTTGAGACAGTCTGGCCGCACTACACTCTCTTTCAGATAAGGAATTAGATGAGAGCACGCGGCACCCAGCATATCAGTGTTAAATCTATAACATGGTTGATATGAACTATTGATTTACATAACTCGTCATTTAATAATTGAAAATTAGGTTGCCAACTGAACACACACGCTCACGGAAACTCTATCGTTGAATCCCTCCCTCTCTCTCTCTCTCTCTCTCTCTCTCTCTCTCTTTCCCCGTGTGTGTGTGTGTGTGTGTGTGTGTGTGTGTGTGTGTGTGTGTGTGTGTGTGTGAAAGCGCGTGCGCGCGCGCGAGAGAGAGACACAATCGCTCTTCCTGGTAGGGTCAAAGTTTTGAAGTTTTGTCACAGCAAGTGTTCCTCTACAAGCCCACTTTAATAATTATTTGGGTGGCTGGCTACAACCTTTACTGTACTTTCCAATTGTTTGGGGAATTATGTTTGTTATAGTTGCTTAAAATAATACATTAAAAGCCTGCCAGACAACACCTAACCTCTCTCAGAATAATTTATTTTATTTTATTTTATTTACCTGTCCCTCCTTCTGAAGGTTTCACAACAAATACTAACATTTTACTGTTTCCTGTTTTGGGAGGCTGATGCAAGCACACGCTATACACAATAAGCCTAACCTGTTGTATTTCCCTTTCAACTATATGAGCCAGTCAACAGTTATCAGGCACCTCAGGAAGACCAGTTTTACTTTGAGCAAGGACTGTCTCTACAAGAACTCAATCTTTTCCCTCCCTTTCTCCCCCCACAGTTCTAAATCCACTCTCTCAATAGACAAACATTGGTGAAGTCAGGTGATGCAAGACCCATTTAGGCTTCGATTAGCCACTCAATTAAATGTCACTAGCAGAGAGATTGATTGATATGAAACTGAAGCTACAGACAAAGGAGACAGAAGGAGAGGAGACCACAGCTCAAGCCACCACACAGGACAACTGGGAGGACAACAAGTGGTGGAAAAATTATTATTGTGAAGACGTGTGTGTGTGTGTGTGTGAGAGAGAGAGAGAGAGTTGGAGTGGAAGTGAGTGAAAGAGAGAGAGAGAGAAATGCATAAATGCACACCCATACCCTCTTACACTATTCTCTCTTCTCTCTCTCTCTATCTCTCTCTTTCTTTCTGTGTGTGTGTGTGTGTGTGTGTGTGTGTGTGTGTGTGTGTGTGTGTGTGTAAAAAAGAATTGTAGAAACAGTAAATGTATGAATGTGTTTAAGGCTATATATTGTTTCATTATATGTAAAATGCAACAAAAGAATGATAATGTTCGAAAGGAACATGAAAAGAATTTCTTTGATTTTGATAAATGCGTAAGACAGAACTCTGAGCTATGATTTATTCCAAACCATTTCAGCACTGCAGACGATAGAGGGGTAATTCATGACACTTGGGTGACAAATATGCTTTGGTCCATATACTTCCCCCTCTCAAACACACGTTTGGCTGAGTATGCAGTATCTTACTGAACAATATAACAGCAGTCTTTCAGTCATATCTAGTTTTTCAGGCACACCCCAATGTTATGTTATTTTCCAGAATTTTGCTGAAATTTCACAGCCCGTACATGCTGTCTGTTTTATACAATCTTTAACATAATATGTGTATAGTGAATTGATGATGATATTGGTATTATGAACATACACAAAGAATTTACCTTGCTTTACTGACACAATGTTGTGTACTACTGTTCTGCTTAGTTATGATACTAGGCTACTGCAGTGTGATCAAGTGTGTGTGTGTGTGTGTGTGTGTGTGTGTGTGTGTGTGTGTGTGTGTGTGTGTATGTGTGTGTTTGTGAGAGAGAAAGACAGAAGGAAAGACAGACAGAGAGAGGAGAGTGAGATTGTTATTGTGATTGTGTGGGTGTGTGTGTTTGTGAGAGAGAAAGAAAAAAAGAAAGGAAGAGAGAAAGAAAGACAGAGAGAGAGAAGGAGGGGAGAGTGAGATTGTGTGTGTTGTTTGTGTGTGTGTGTGTGTGTGTGTGTGTGTGTGTGTCAATATGTGGCTTGATATATGTGTGTGTGTGTGTGTGTGTGTGTGTGTGTGTGTGTGTGTGTGTCAATATGTGGCTTGATATATATGTGTGTGTGTGTGTGTGTGTGTGTGTGTGTGTGTGTGTGAGAGAGAGAGAGAGAGAGAGAGAGAGAAAGTAGGATAGTAAGAGTTTGTGTCAGCAAATATGTGTGAGAGTGCATGGGCCGTATTTATGATACACATTTCAAACACATAGTATTTTGCAATTTTATTGTATTTTATTAGGTGGAAGAAAATGGCTTCATATTTTGTATCAAAATACTTTATAGGTGTGTATTTTTGTAGTTTAAAAATACTGCCAAATATTTTTGGTAAAACCAATACTTTTGGTCATGTGGTGACATCATAAAAGTGCAAAACAATGAATGTAGCCTCTGAGTGGTGCAGAGACTGCCCAGGGACTTGCCCAGACTTGTTGTGATCAGAATATTGAGATTTAGGAAGATGATCCAGTGCAAGATGAGTAATGTGTAGGTTGCTCACACAGACAATACACTACCTTTCACATCAACCTCAAGTTTCTTGAGAATGTTAATCATCAAATCAGAACATATGGAACCAGTTATGTGGTTGCCCTACAATATTGCTAAAAAGTTACCCCATGTATCACCTAAAGCAACACAATGAAAACTTCATAGTTATACCCATTGGTGTCGATATAACACCATGTAACAATTGACAATGTCAGGGACTTGTCTCTACTTGACAAGTTCAGTTGTGACTTTTTGAGTGCATCTCTGATACAGTATTTAGGCTATGAGATGTAACAGGCAAGTCAGCATATTGATCTGTTGACTGTTTGTAGGTTTATGGCATGTCTCATAGGCACAGAAAAGCTGTTGCTCTCAAACACTGTCCACTTAATCAACAGTCAGTGTACTGAAGAAGGAATAGATTTAATAGACAGATATGGAAGGTTTGCAAAGTGATTTCATGCTCCCTTGAAAGAGCATTTTTAGTATTTTCACAATACAAAAACACATTATTTTATTTTGATACATGGCATAGCTACTGTGGCTTTGTAGTCTATTTTGATACACTTAAAATTAGGGTATTTGATATTTTATTTTAAAATACAGTTTTAATGTATTTTTGCCCATCCTGTGTGTGTGTGTGTGTGTGTGTGTGTGTGTGTGTGTGTTTGCATGTACACTGCAGTTATGAAATGAGCACTGTGTACAGATGGTGCTGCCAGTGCCTTGTACATACATTACAGTTCTATAGGGCTCTGTTTGTTAGAGTCTGTAATTATGACGGATACCAATCTATTTGCAAATGTCTGAGCACAGATGCGTCTGTATGCGTTAAAACAGTGTGTGTATGTATGTGGGCATGAGTGTATGCATACTATACGATCATACTCATATGGACATACTAAGTGTGTGTGTGTGTGTGTGTGTGTGTGCAGGAGGGAGGGTGCTGATGGGAAAGCCAGTGGTGTCGGAGGGGATGGAGGTGGGGGTTGGGGAGAGGGAGAGAGGGGCTGCTGCTGCTGCTGGCTGTGGCTCTAGAAAGAGAGAGAGGGAGAGATGGAGGGATGGAGGGATGGAGAGATGGAGGGAGGGGGAGAGAGAGGCAGCGGGGAAAGGAAATCGATACAGATTCCGCGCAAGTCAGATAAGCCTTAACAATGTGTAGCGCA
>NC_055957.1:43802011-43879511 GCF_018492685.1 Alosa sapidissima | reverse complement strand
GACAACAAGGGAATTAGACAGATTCTGTGTATCTGAATGAAGTTTCCCAGTAAAACCCTCAGTTTTAGGAGTGGTGTTTGGTTTATGGTGAGATTTCTCTACTGAGACAGAAACAGGGGGGAGGATAGAATCAGGAGTCGGAATGGAGGGAGGCAGCGATGAAAAAGCAGAGACAGAGGCAGAGAGAGAGAGAGAGAGAGAGAGAGAGAGAGAGAGAGAGAGAGAGAGAATATGAGAGAGAAAGAGACAGGGAGAAATAGAGATGGAGAGAGGCAGAGAGCAATGGGGGAAGGGAAGCAGCATGTATTGATCCACCATGTGCAAAGCCAGGCAGGCAAACATATGAGAATGATAAAGCTGCAGCCATTGTGAAGGCTCCCCAAAGCAGCAGCAGCAGTAGCTAGAATGAGGAAGACTGGATCACCAGCTGAAAGCTCTTGTCCTCTTTACCCACATCACACCCTGGGCACACTGGGGCATATACCGAACACAAATACTTCACCTAGACTGTACTGGACAATAGCCTGGGGGTCATTAGTTGGCAGGGTGGGGGGTGGCTTGAAAATGCAGAGTACAACCTCACAGGGGAGTTAGACTCGTTTGCTCATACATTTGCACACACACACACACACACACACACACACACACTCACATGCACACACACCCTCACACATACACAAAGCCCAGACATATTCCCACAAGCACAGGCAAGCAGGAACCATTTTACCGACACAACAGGCGACTTTTTGATAGGCTTGGTTGTCAATTGGGCTCTGTGGCAGTGCGTGTAGTGGGAAGGAGCACCTTTACGGATCCCAAGTACAGTACACATGCCTCCGACTGCCACAGGTCAATTGTGCATTGTCGTTGGATCTTGTGTACTGTGTAGTGCATTTGGCTGCTGGTCGGTCACTGTATGGGAAATCCCCTACCTACAGCACAAAGAACTTAACACCTTTCCTGTGTGTATCTGAAATGAATGATTTATTCACCACAGCACTAGAGTGCCACACCACAGGAACAATCCCATGCTATTGTAGACCGCAGCGGAAAATGACACTTCTGAAGGAGCTGAGTTTAAACCAACGCTATGTTGAGATGCTATACATGAAAAGCTTTCACAGGAAGAATAGAGAACATAAGAAAGCTGTTCACTGTGAAGGACAACACACAATCGCTGCACTTTAGATGTCATAGATAGAGTAACTCACCACACAGCTATAAAAACAGCTGAAAAAATCTCCATGATTTGTTGGCATGAACTAATTACAGATAAGATCAATTTACGTATGGTCTTATAGTTAAGCCTTTTTACGGAAAATGGCGAATTCATGATAAGGACAACTGATTTTTATCATGAACTTAACATATTTCAGTTTGAATTAACATCTGAGATTGATTTACACTACGGTTTTAGCGATGGATTTCAATCCTCTCAGGTCCAGCATCCCTACATTTATTAGTTGACCACTGTAAACTCACAAGCATTGATTATGCTCTATAGCATTCACAGAGGATAAACCAAAGCAAGTCCAAAAACCCCACAGGGGAAGTGTCTTTGGCTGTGTTCAGTTTGGACACAAATAGCAAAGTTGGATGCATTTCAAACCACATCTTCAAGCTGATCTCCACGTCACGCGCACTGTAACCGATCCTCCGCCAAATGCTGAACCTGCCGGCAGGGCTCTCTCAGGACAGTGCTGAGGTCAATGCTGAGGTGACTCACTACTCTGGCTTGTTCTTCTGTTTGTTTGCTGACTCAGAGGATGACTCTGGGCCAAAGGAGGGCCGGCACTGGCCCAGCTCTGGTGGCCTAGACGTGCTCAAGAGCCAGCTGATAATCATGGATGACTATCTAAAGCTGAATGTCATCACCACGCTGCTATCTATCCAGACCAACACGATCCAGGACACCAGGCCCGAGGACAGAAACAACACACCCATTTAAACCCTCCAAAACAAGAAATATAACTAGCTTTTAACAACGCAGACACTATCATCGTCACAGGGTGTTCAGCAGCAGAAGACCCTGGTGACCTTATTGTCAGGTACCTTGGGGATCTCTTTGCTCCAATGGTGTCAAACTTAGTATTCAGATTGATTTCAACCCCTCTTGTGGATGCATTCAAGTGCCAGAGAGCTGCTGTAGTCTAGGTCTTGGCCAACAGTTCATGCTCACTCAAAAGACTTTGCTGCATTAGAGAGAAGGGTCCTTAAGTCTACCAAACGTAGCCCATTACAGTCTGAGTGGCCTTGAGGGATCTCACACAATGTCACGGCCTGTTGTCATTCCCTGATATTTAAGTGTTTGCCACTGTGGCCCTTACCAACATGCCAATGTGCTAGAACACACAAGTCAATGACAGCAGGGATGACATTGAGTACAATAAAAGCATATACATCAAAATGAAAAACCTGAATGCATTCATGATTGTATACATCAAAATGAAAAACCTGAATGCATTCATGATGGTATACATAAAAAAGAAAAACCTGAATGCATTCATGATTGTATAACATTTAAAGATCAGCAATATTCAACCCTAAACATTGAACATTCAATCTCCTCCCTACATATTTTTGACAAAGAAAAAGAAAACAGCAAACAAAATATCTTTTAAAAGACATGCATGCATGTCAGTATCCTTGGTATTGGCCTGGAGAAATTAGTCATTCTAGACCAGCTATTTTCCCAGCCTAGGGTCCAACCAGCTGATTGTTTGTATAAAGCCACATATGCATGTGTGTGTGTGTGTGTGTCTCACAGGACTGTTGTTCCTACACACTCTCTTTCTTCACAGTCGGCAAGTTCCAGCAAAGTATTCCCACAACATTCTTACAACTACACGACAACACGACAGTATACGGGTATAGCTGTCACAGGGAACTCAAGAGGGACTGTATACTGTATGTATGTATGTATGTATGTATGTATGTATGTATGTATGTATGTATACTGTTTATGGATTGTTCTAGTGACTGGGGTCTGGAGTGGAGAGGGGGCCCCAGTGTCTATACAGTGCTCTCTCTCTCTCTCTCTCTCTGCAGGCCCAGAGGGACTTCTCACCCGCAGTGTGAGCATAGACACTGAGCTCAGCGCTTCTCTCCCTCTATCAGGGGTCTGCTGCTTCTCTGTGTGTGTGTGTGTGTGTGTGTGTGTGTGTGTGTGTGTGTGTGTGTGTGTGTGTGTGTGTGTGTGTGTGTGTGTGTGTGTAACGTTGAGGTGGACCACACAGCCTATACAGCACCTGCTGCAGTCTCCATTCTGAATGTGAATGGTTTCTTGTACATTATATGTTTATAAGATGGTTTGCCCATCATTTTTTACATACTATCTCATTTACTGGTGTGCAAGCATTTGAAAGCTAAAAGCCACACTCTCTATCATATGAGGCAAACAGACAGAGAGATAGACAGATGGATGGATGGATGATGGATGGATGGATGGATGGATGATGGATGAATAGATAGATAGATAGATAGATAGATAGATAGATAGATAGATAGATAGATAGAAATGATGAGACATCACACAGATGACGTCTATCAGCATTCACAGACGGGAAGATGACCTTCTTGACAAAGCTTTGGACTATTGCTTTTCTTCACCCTGATACATCTCCATCTTTTTGCAGGTTACAGTTGTCACTGCTGAATTTATTTTAAAAAGTAAAATGACAATACATGATTACTGATTACTAAAACTGAATTAAATATGACAGGAGCAGTTGAGACAAGAAATGGTATGTAGAAAGCAACACCTCTGGGATTTTTTACCAACAATGCTTTAGTAATTAGTAGATTAATAAAGATACTATTTAGCCAGTGGGGTGATGATAAAGAATAATGATGCCATGGTATGAAAGTCTTCCTCCAAGACACACCTGTGTGTGTGTGTGTGTGTGTGTGTGTGTGTGTGTGTGTGTGTGTGTGTGTGTGTGCATACTGAAAGAACAGAAAAGACAGAGAGACAGAGAGAGAGAGAGTGAGTGAGTGAGTGAGTGAGTGAGTGAGTGAGTGAGAGAGAGAGAGAGAGAGAGAGAGAGAGAGAGAGAGAGCAAGAGGAATGAAATACATATTTTTCTTCATGTTGGCTGAGCAATTGATCCCATTTGATGAACAGGTCATTAAGCATTCATCCCTGCATGCTTTGAACAGTGGCAGAGGTGGACCAGAGACAGTGACCTCCCGAACCACAGCCAGAGACCACTCTGCTCTGTGCTCTGTAAGGGCGCTGCAAGTCAATAATCTGTTTATTTTCTGGAAAGTTCCACCCACTAAATATAAGGCCAAATTATGCATTTTAACGTTGATTTGGCAGCTGAGCTGGGTAATAATAATGGAGAATATGGTAAGAAATAAATCCCATTCACAAAAAAGTATTTGATGTCCCGTGACTGTAAAATTGACTGTGTCCAACACGTTTGATTATCTTCTTCACAATAGAGTGTTTAAACATGGCAATATAGGCTACATTAACTAATTAGATATGTTTTGCCTAAGTTGATACTTGATATATCCCCAGAGGTTATGTAGTATTTATGTGCAGGGTGAAAGATTGAATAAACGCCTGATTGTTCCACTGATATGGCTGATCAGAGATGCTAGATGTAACCTATAATTCAGGATCTAGACTACATACTGTCACAGATACACCCTGCTATTCACCGCCTTAATCCTTGCGATTAGGTGAACAAGAACATATGACGGTTCTGCAAACTATTCATTCGGGAGATGCAGTGGAGCAGACGACAATTCTACATTTCAGCAATGTCTTGTTAGTTCTCGATTTAAAGCAAAATCTGGGTAAAGAAAAGTCGATATATCAATACTGGATACAACATCATAATTTAAGGAATACAAGGCTTGGGATGTGGGTCTTTCTCTGCCACGCAAAATGATAACGCTCGCTCGATTAAAAACACCGTTTGCAACCATAAATGTCACAGTCAAATAAAAGGGAGTTAAACAAAGAGTTCTTAATGAAAAGCTGACCAGTTAGTGTGGTTGGCTGCCTTTTAGAACCGAATCGAGAATTGATTGGTGTGCTCCATTTAAAAGGGACACTGGGAACTCGGTTATTGATCAACGGGAGGTCACGCACCCCGACGATCTCTCCACGTTCAGGCCCAACTTGTTTGCGCCTCGCCGCTTATAACGGTTGTCGAGTCCCGGCGGAGAAGGCTACGACCAAGGGGAGGTATCCAGACCACCACGTCTGTCCTCTCCACTGAAGCCCACTGAACACAATCGCAGATTCCCCATCTGCTGGAAGACCATGCGGCCTATAAACACCCGTCAATTGACAGAAAGTAAATGCCTGACAGCACATTTATCCAACGATTTCGGTCAAAATTACTTTCAATTTAAAATGTAATTTTGCATGTAAACTATTCAACCAAATGAAAGCACATAGCTTTCAAATAGTCTATTTGATTTGGTGATATGGTCTCCAGCTCTAAAAAAAATAAAAGGACATGTTTTTAGCTATAGGTTATTAAGACATTCTCTCTAATTAGGTTTATGTTTGTGGTTATAAAATTCAAATCAGAGTCCAATGTCTGCATTAGTGTAGGTCTTACAGCACTGTCTGCGTTTGAAAAACTGTCGTGTAGGCCTACAGAAACAATTCATGCTTTAGTTGTAGCCTACACGTGATCATGGCAACACTGAAACAAAAGGTGAGATAGAATGTCGGCGCTGGCCCGAGATAAACTCTGCTCTGTCTAGATTTATGAAAACATACTATGTTGTTGTTATGCCATCGGGAAATATACGGTTAAAACCCTTAAATGTGTCACCACATATTTCAATTAAGTATTATCATCAGTTCGGGGACTAACACATTGTACAAAACGATTAAAACGTTTATTGGTGTTGTTGTTCATTTCATAATGAAACTGCCAGGTCGAGGCTACACAACAAACCTGCTAGTCGGAGAGCTGACATCCGCTGAAACTCGGGTTCCTGTAACCATTTCCACATGCGCCGAAATGTTTCCCGGCCGGACTTCAGTTTACTCCATGGCTTCGGGTTCCGCAGGAGGTCTGACAAAGTACCCTGTGATCGACACAAGATCCGCTGGGCGAAAATTGCTTGAGGTATGCTGTAGCGTTTTAGCTCTGCTGTGATCCGTTGTGCCACCTCTTTGGTGTTGATTTCCTCCACCTGTCCAGACCCTCCACCTTGCCCGGCCCCGACACCATGCCTCTCTCTTTCGGCCAGCATGGACCCATTTGCCTGTGAGTGTAGGTGGCTATGCGGGTGCATGCCGTTGAGGTTAGATATCATACCATGGCCGTGTCCCCCTAAACTCCGAGCGAGGTGCTCCTCGCCACGGGAAAGCATCGCCGCGTGGGATTCAAATCCTCCCGTGGACAGCATCTTGTCGTTGGCCAGGTGCGCACTGGGCCCATACGCGGATAACGTCTGCTGGGAGTTGTGTAAGGAGCCCAGGCCGTTGGAGAGCGGCGACAGTTGCGGTCCCATCCCGGACATATCTTTGGGGTAATGCCCATACAGGTTGCTCATTGATGCCAGGCCTCTGTCGTCTCGCATCAGGGTAAAACTCCCACTTACGTTGCCGGTCGCGAGGCGCTGATGCGCGGCATGGTGGTGCGCGTGTGGGTGGGGGTGATGAAACTTGTCAGAGACGCTGGAGATAGGAGGAAGGTGCTGCAGAGGGGTCAGGGTGGTGTACGTGTTGGACAGGCTCATGCCGGACTCGCACATTGTCATCGCCGGGTGCAGGTGCCCGGAGAGCGTAGGATCCGTCCGGTACTCACCGGCGCCCTCGAGGATAGAAGCCATGCTGGAGACCATGGCTGAGCGTCCGTGCGATACTAAGTTCCGGTGGGATGCTGATGACGGTCGCCCGTGAGAAGAATTCATCAGGTCTCCCGCCTGAGAATGGGAAACGCCGTGCATGTTGCCAATGTTTTCCATTGTAAGTTCCATCGTTGAAAGATTATTTCTTTCCGCCTCCCCTCCCTCCCTCGTTTTTTTTCTGTCACTCACACACAACACTCGCGCGCACACTCTCTCGCAGTCCCTCTGTGTTGAAAAAAGATTCCCCGCCGAAAACGATTTCAAAGGCAACCCATTGATTTCGAGCCACTGCCCTCAGTCCAGCATGGTTTGATCAATCGTATTTCAGTGTCCAGCCGAAATGAAAAGAATTAATAAAATAAATTAGATTTTTGTTTAAAAAAAAGATCAACGACACACGCCTCTTTCTTCCATATGCTATGTCTGGTTGTTGAGGAGTGCATCGGTTGCGCGTGTGTCTCATTCGCTGTACAACAGCGCTTCTACTGTGAGCTGCGTCTGGACTGTGTGGGTGTCCACACGTTTGCGCGCTCCTCTGTGTGTAAAAGGCACGTGGACGCGCCCTGCTTTAGCACTGAGGTCTGTGTCCGGCTCTTCGACACACACACACATACACACACACACATATGCACAAAAGGAGGGAGAATCAATCCAATTCGGTCCTTTCCCCTTCTTTACGAGGATCGCTGATTGACCATAAGACGCGTTTCTTGAGTGCGCTATAAAACACAACCCATGTGTGACTTTATCCACCGAGTACCTCTTGTGTAGCCTACTCAACAGCCTCAGTGATGTTAGGTTATACACTTAGTTTCTCTCTAAAAAAGAAAGAGACAAATCTAAATACTCATGAGTGTGGTCATAACCCGTGCCAAAACATGAGGGTGGTAAATTACAAAGTACAAAATCAAAGTACAATTACAACTCTCAATTATTTACTCACTGCATCTCCTAAGTTAAAGGTGAAAGGCTTATTTGAATACATCTCCACTGTAGTAGAGATCAAACAATATAAATATATTTTTTAATTCAGTATAAGGAGGGTAGAATGGTAGAAATAAGTCAACACAGACGCAGGGACGAGTAGGCCTAACTCTGATGAGGATTAGAAAGATGACAGGGATATTTAGGTTCACATGGGATATATTAGTCAAACATGTGCTGGCTTTAAAATGTAAGCTGTTTAGAATTATTTCACTTTTGACATATATCCATCTATCTAGCATATGGACTGAAGTGGGAAAGGTAAGCGAATCAGTTAAGCACAGATCTAAAGAGCCATAATCAAGGCTAATGCATTTTGATCTATTTTTATATATATTTTTTTTTGTCGTCACCATGCTATGATTAGGGACTGCCACAGATGTTGGCTGTGCAGAACATTAAAGTTTCTACGTTAGTTGAAGATGCATGTTTTCCCCTTCTTGTGCTCATTGATAAATCTAATCAATATATTGACTGACACTGATTAATTGTGTTTGGTGACCCAGGGTGAGAGAGCAGCGCATAGGTCAGAAAGTTTAGAACTGGACGAGGGTGAGCGAAGAAATGCCTCGCGAACCTGGATCTCCGAGCCTTCCTGGCGTCTTCGATGTCGGTATTTGGTGCATGCTCATTTAAAGTTCCTATATTCATTTGGAAATGTTGACTGGATTATTGTGTCGTTGTTCTTAATGGAAGTCTAAGTTATATTTCACAGTTGACGCAATAGGCTATAGGCGCATCAGTGAGTGTGTGTCAATTTTATTTTATCCTAAATACCTGAGTTTTTTTTTTTGTGATATGTATCAATGATGTAGGTAATAGGCTTAGGCTATACACTCTCTCTCTGACTTATTCTCTTATCACTGTTGTAGATTTGCAGAAAAATATATGACAGCATTGATGACAAAATATTTTTCTGTAGCTTAGCCTATTATTCAACTAGTTTGCACAATTCCTGATCCAGCAAATTCAGGCCTAAAAGCAATAACGGTAGGCCTATTCTTTTTATTATCAAAATTACTAGGCTCTTTTTCGTTACCAGCTGCAACTGGGATTTGATATTCGACACATGATCTCTGAACAATAAGAACAACAACAGCAGTATAAATACTCTTTTGATCCCGTGATGGAAACCAACAGTACACAGCCTACTAGGTTACTAGCCTACTACTTCCAACAACAACAACAACAACAACAACAACAACAATGATAATAATAGTATGATGATGATGATGGTGATGACAAACTTTTCCCTAAAAAGTGAGGAACACCGTTTTGAACTACGGGCCTAGCCTACGTAGTTTTGCCGTAAGTCAAGAAGGAATGGGGACACTATGTTGCTGTCTTACGCAACACAAATAAACGTAGTGTTCTTGCTTTAGTGTCCACTATCGATGAGTCCCTCTATCGGAAATAAATTACTGTTCAGGGCCCAGTGCAGAATCCGTTAGATCCGCGATGCTCAGCGGCAGAGAGCCTTCGGTATTGGCGGCCTGACCGCCGTAGTGATGGATGTTGGCCATAACATTCCCTTATAATTCACTTGGTGTTAATTGTTCGTTTTAAACAATCAGTTGTTCGAATGTGTTTGCGATCTCAGCGTTTAGGGAAAGGCGTGGCCTGGGCTTCTCGATACGTTTATGCCAAAAAGTAGATCATGAGAAAGTGTTTATGTATTCTTATTTTTAAAAACAATATTTTTCTCAAAATATCACTTTAAAACGTGTGCGTTCTCCAATGTTTTCTTTGGCATTCTGGCACCGCACTCTGTTTTCCCCTAATTCAACTCCGGGACTATCTTAAATCCCTGATGCGCTCAAAGTCCAAAAGTCATCATTCCTGGGTATGATCAATTTTGCCCTGCATTCTCTTGTTTTAGAACCTGACTGACAAGGTTTTTAATAATGGGATCAACACTGCTGTCATGCCTGAAGTTTAACAGTTAGTTAGGCTATATTTTTGTCTTATAAAGGCCGAGGACATTTTAACTGAATGAAAGTTTTAAAACGAACCTAGGCCTATGTGATAGGCTAAAAACCTTTATGATAAAACTAGATAAAAAAACGCATCGTAGAACAGTTATGGCAAAGCGCTATCCTTTCTGTCTAGTGAAAAACTTTTTGTTTTGAACACAAGCGGCCAGCTTTATTTTTTATAAATTAAAAACATAAAAGCAGCCTTTTGTTAAAAAAAACTATTTTCAAACATTGTGGAGAATGAAGAGCTCAGTAACGAACCTGTATAATTCTGACAGGATCAAGTTCTGTGAAAGCATCGGAGGGCCAGGCTACACAGCCTGCATTGCAAAAATATTTACATCATTCCGGTCCTGCATTTGTATAGGCCCAGACTACGTAGCCTAATAATAATAATAATAATAATAATAATAATAATAATAATAATAATAATATACTACCACTAATAATAGTAACCATAATAGGCCTAATAATAAAAGGCATAATAATCATAATAATATAACACGCCTAATTTGCAAGGCTACTTCTGCGTATGTCCACATTTCATAGTCTATAGACTTAGCCTAGTTCTTATTGAGGGAAACATAGCAATGGCTCGGCATTTCAACGCACATTCCATTTTGAGAACAAGGGCTGCTACAGAAGATTTTCTTTCTTTGTAGCCTATATGTTTGCCATGTATAGCCTATATTTTATTTAATTCCTTGTTTGCTATAGCTGATAATGGTGAATATGTGTATTCTTATTTCAAATGAAAATGTAATCAAAATCAAGACGTTAGTGACATTTAACTCAGTAAACCTTGTTGAAATGAGACGACCAATTTGGACTGTCGTTCAATTGCAAGTTTTATATTTCACCAACCTATTGTATGGCAACATATTTAGACTACTTATTTACAAAAATATTTTATTTATATTTTAATTTTAAATGTAGATGTTTTATTGTGTTTAACTTCTCTGTATGGCAGCATCTAACAACCAGTTATCTATAGGCCAAACTATCTGCTTCTACTTCACTGCACTGATGTCTCAGTCTCTGATGCCCCTCCCGAACTCTAAGGTAGTCTCATAGACTCATCTTATGCTTCCTACGTTTTAAGTGAAGATTCCTCACGGCCGAATGCGAGAAACATTCCACATACTCTAAATTCACTTGTTTGATTCAGCTTCATGATGAAAATAAACACCTTCGAATGTCCTCCACATCCATGCACAGCAAAAGGGGGACATTGTTTCTGATTTCAGAAGCTTTTTCTTCACATTCATTTGGTATTTTTTTTCAATGATGGAAAATTCCTCATAGTGAAGATGTTGTCGGCACTGGCCGACCAGTTTTCTCTCCCCTTTCGATCGATTGGAAATCAATATCCGTTGGATCGATGTAAATACACAGGTTGCATATATGCAACATTTAGGCCTACACAGCAATAGAGAATATACCTGGAGAAAACAATATTCCTTTTATTGTGCAAAGGTTTGGAGATTTCTGTAAGGCTAGTGACACTAGTGGCAATCTTTTTCAACAAGTCCAATTGTTAGGCTATTCTTTTTTATCATCATGTTATTTGTAATAACTAATCCTAAATAAGAAATATAATATATAGAGGCCTAGGATATGACTAGGATTGATATTAACAAATATTATCAGAATAGGCTAGGCTACTTAAGAGAAACTAAGATAGGCTTTTTTTTAATCTGCTATTGCTTAACGATAATAGGGTCGTGGTAGGTCTAATTGATAAAACATTAGGAATACCTGTTATTACTCATTAGGCTGTATATCTTGTAAAACATAGACCTGTGTGAGACGTAGGCCTACTCATGAGGTAAAAATCCATGGATTAGGCTACGACATTCATCTTGGTATCGGAATGTCATAACCAATAGGCTACAATTATAATGATAAAAAATCGGACATTTTAGAAGCACCTTGAAAGATAAGTTGTCACTGAGCATTAGTAACAACGCGAATCCTTTAAACACGTGCATAGGCTACATGAGTCCTTAGACTTAACTTTTGTGATATTGGAGCGTGGAAAGTTCTGATGCACTACACTCACTGACTGTAGACTGTACACTGACTGTGTGTGTGTGTGTGTGTGTACCTGTGTATGTGTATGTGTTTATTTCTGAGAGAAAGGTGAGGGGGGTGTTCTGTGCCAGTGCCAAGCAATCATCAGTCAAGCAAAAAGGGTTCACTTATTTGCTGTTTGCTCGTTTGTAAGTTTGTTATGCTGACGGCTGTGTATTACTAAAAGCATCTTAACGACTTAATGAGGAACAACTTGCAGAACGACTTCCAGTTACGCTGCCAGCTGTGACTATGGAACCCAAGTCAGAGCCATCTGTTTACAGAGGTGTGGACACATACACAAGTCTTTCTTAAACACATCATAACACACAATAATACAATAAATAAATAAATAATACAGCATGTGTAGCAAATGATTTTTTCTTCTTTTTTTGTGATTTGGATTTTACTCATGGTGTTGTGTGAAAGAGTATGCAGCTCTTGTAGCCTACACTTTCTATATCAGAAAACACTATACCGACATGTTTGTGATGATTGATAACAGGTAGTGTGTTTTTTCCTGTTTGAATACAAGATGTAGGCATATAGCAGGTACACACACACACACTAAAATATTTATTCTTTTTGTTATTGGTATTATTGTTATTATTATTATTATTATTACTATTTATAATAATATTAGCATTATTATTATAAATAAATTAGAAACCTTCTTGACATCCAAATTCACTGGAGAACTGGTTGCTAAGAAACAGTGGAAGAGATGGATTTAGAGGGAATAGTCAATCAATTCTACAGGGAGGTGTGTGTGTGTGTGTGTGTGTGTTGGAGAAAAAGAGAAGACGGGGGGTAATGGAGGAGGGGAGGGGCCTTACGGTGGGGACGGAGGCCATGTTTTGAGCACTGGTTGCATAAATCTTCATTTTATAACAGACAATGAGAGAGAGAGAGAGAGAGAGAGAGAGAGATGTTATAGTAGACTGGACGGTATGGCACTGTGGAGTCTCAGGTCTTTCATTGCTCATAGTCCTGGTAGCATTTGTTTCTTATCAATACACACGCAGAAACAGACAGACAGACAGACACACATACACACACACACACACACAAAACACACATGACTCAGCCATACACATACAAACACATGCAAACACACACACACACACACATACAATTCTGTTGAGGAGAATGGATATTGATTAGGCCTCTCCCCTGCTCTGTGCATGCTGCTGGGTTGTGTACAGTGCTGCTGTTCTTCCCTTGTTCCCTCACTGCTGGACATGTTCTACTTTCGCGACTGTTTCACTTTTCTGGGCTCCGTCTGAGCCTTTTCATGTCTTTCTTGTCTTCCAACACTTGGTTTTTCCCTTTTCGAGGCAACTTATGTTCACTCTGGTGCCTCAGCAAGTCCAAAAACAGCAGTGACATGGAAAAACTGGAGCATCCCACTGCAGGCATATTCTCTGAATAATCCATCCATCCATTTATCTATCTATCCATTTATCTATCTATCTATCTATGTAATTCTGTTCATCCTTCCATCTCTTTTCTCTTTCCATATTTCTGCTAGTAGCCAGAGAGACTGAGAATGGTTTACAGAATAATTGAAGAATCCTTGTGGCCAATGTTGCAAAAGGCCCTTTCACACTATAGGAACTTTTTGTATTTCCTAGAACATACAGTTCCTAGAACGCATTTGGACAGCATGGAACTGGGGATTAAAGTGACCAGATGTCCCGAGTTCCGAAATCCAAGCACTTGTCCCGAATCCCGAATCCTGCCCTAATTGTCTTGAAAATTATGCTAGAGCAGAGTCTCGAGTAGTTTTTGCCTAAAAACTGTTCATGGTGGTTGAACCAGCTCCCGCTCATTGGCTGCAGCAGTCCCTGTATATATTTAAAAAAAAAATACTAATAATTGTTTAGCCTACTGGCTCCAATTGATAATGCACGTATTGATAATAAGCTAATTTTCAATTTTCATTCATTGTTGACATGGTGGTATCAGGCTGGTGTCTCGGGACCTGATGAACACGCCGCTAAAAGCACAAACATTTCTGCAGGTACCAGGAGGAATGTGTAGGAAAATACGAGAGTGCCAGTTGCAGTCATGAGGACAGGGAAAGTGTTCGTATGCATACATTGACTTATGTTGCAGATGTCTGGGTTACACAAAGCTACAACAACACAATCATTGTATTTCTTAATGACTGACATTTTAGTTTATAAATAAAAATTAATTTAGGCATAAAGTCCTATTAGCTTTACAAGTGTTATGGAAAGGTCTGATTAACATGCACCCGCCCCCCACCCATTATCATCTGGTCAGCCTAGATTAAAGAGTTCCTCTGACCGCAGTTCCTACAACTATTTGAGTGCCTACTTTGGGGTAGGGTCTTGTAAGAATTGGGCTACTAAAGTGTGTTAAGGCATCTCAGAGTTCCTACTGTGTGCGATTGCAAACAGAACAAAAATACCCTAGGAACTGTTCTTCTAGGGGTCACCTCTCCAGTTAGTACTTTGTAGAACTGTGTTCTTAGAACTGTTGTAAAAGACACAAATGCAAAAATGTGCCGCACCAATATCTTATTACAATATTGTCTGTTTTGTTGTGTAAATGCTTTGTGCATATACCTTATGTGTGTATGTGTATGTATCATGGGTGTGCATGTGTGAACCATCCTCATCATCGTGTGAATGTTAACCATGCTCTCATGGCTCTAGCTGTTGCTGAGGTCATGGTTTATGCCCTGTGGGGGGTGCTGTTATTTGATTAACCTCTCTGGTCATCGTGCTGAGTGATGGCCGAGCTCTTATCTTGACCCCGCAGAAACAAGCCGTCCCTAATCAGACATGGTGCGCTATCAGGGCCGGCATGCACAATGGGGATTAATTGATCCTCTTATGCCAGTAGATAAAGCAGTATTGGTTTGCCCACCTAACACCCGCCAGCCAATCAGCATCCTTGGCACTGGATTTTGGGGTAGTCGTGGTCCAGTAGTGTGTGAGATCAGGCTTTGATTGACACAGGAATGACGGTGAGTCAATTAGAATCACATTGGTGTGAGAGCTGTTTAATCATAGCTTGTGTGTGAGTAAACACACGCATGTCTCTTTACAGCGCAAACACACGAAGCTGTGCCTGCGGGACAGCAGTCACATCCACACACTAGATGAGTTTCTGATGTGCCTCTGTGGATAATTAAACAATGACACCAATGCTGTGAAGACTGACATACAGATTGAAAAAAAAAAATCAAATTGACAGATACAAATGTAGATGGCTTAGTAAGGCACAACACTACAGTAGTATGTTATTATGTGGTTCCTCAGTGGGAAATGAATATCTTGCGGTATGTGTGTTTTTCTAGTCCATGTCTGATCTGAGAAGGTCAGGCAGGCAGACAGGCAGTGAGTGACAACTCTCACTAGTTTCAGCCCAGAAATCAAAACATGCGGAGGGAGGATGTGGCTGCACCTTTCTATAAATCTGATCGATTGTGCGGGAACAAAGAAAATGGGGGGAGGCAGGACACGGTGTGTGTGTGTGTGTGTGTTATCATGCTCTTAAATCAAGCATGTTCTAAATAATTTAAAGCAGACCAATGGCTATATACATCAGGACCCTACATTCCAAACTTAAAACAACATATGCATATAGGTCCTGGGGTACTTCAATACATGGGGATGTTTCTGAATATGAATGTGCCTTTGTGTGTGTGCATGCATGTGTGTATGTGCAAGTGTGTGTGTGTACAGTATGAGAGTGAGAGTGTTGAGCTTGTGTTAAGGTGATTAGTCTGGTTGGCCAGCGATAGAGAGAGTTGATCAATATGGTATTGATTGGTAGCCGGGCAGCACCAGGGGGATAGAAGGAGGAGAGGGGTTAGAGGGGAAAAGGGAACAAGGGAAAGAGAGAGAGGGGGGGAGAAAGAGAGAGAGAGGAAGAGAGAGAGGGGGGGGGAGAAAGAGAGAGAGAGGGGGGGAGAAAGAGAGAGAGGAAGAGAGAGAGAGGGGGGGAGAAAGAGAGAGAGGGGGGAGAAAGAGAGAGAGAGGAAGAGAGAGAGGGGGGGAGAAAGAGAGAGAGAGAGGAAGAGAGAGAGGGGGGGGAGGGGGTTGGGTGGGAGTGAGCTGCAGGTTGACTTCTAAAAATCCTTTACTCTGCAGATGACAAATAATCTTTTCAATGGAAGGCAGCGCGTAAGCGCTAATAATTCTGCCCGCTCCAAAAGGCAGAGAGACACGAAGTGTGGGCTTTAACGGCGTCCAGTGGGGACAGCCATTGTGTGAAATAAACATCTGAGAGTTCCGACAGAGCCGCGTGTGTTCGCAGGCAAGCAGACATTTTAATTTTTCCAATACACTGGCAGGAGAGTCCTTCCAGCTGCCCACTCTACAGAGGAGAATGGAGCTGTCGTTGTCCGTATGTGTGCAACCTGTGGCCACACGTTTACTTTTGTTCTGTATCTTTCCTTTTTCCTTTGTCATCCTTTCTTTCTTTCTTTTGTTCTTTCTTTCTTTCTTTCTTTCTTTCTCATAAAACAAAGAAATGTAATCCCTTAATTTCACTTAAACATACATGATGATCCATTGACAACAGGAGAGGTAGCATTTTGTTGTGAGACCCGCCGCCTTTCATGTTCTGTTTGCATGTTTCCACTACGTTGAAAAATTGATATCTCTGCCTCAGTAAATGAATGATTAAATAGCTGGAGAGTTTCTTACACAAAGCAGGAGGAAATCGAACTCAATGCAGATCTGCAACACCAAGCAAGGCATTCACTACGGCAGCTACTTTGCTGCAGAAAGATTTTTGTATTGAAGGATCTTAAAAAAACAGTTCAGATAACTTTGCATAGATGAAAGCAATGGTATTTCACTATGTAGTGCATATATTGGTGTGTTTGTGTGTGTGTGTGTGTGTGTGTGTGTGTGTGTGTGTGGAGGTCACTTTACGTCCGTGCCCTGAACTAAACAAATGTCAGAGATCAAAGATCACACAGAAGTGACCAATCAGATACCATTACCCTGATCAACAAACTAGGCACCACTCACAAATCCATAATCCATAACAATATTGAAGTATTTCAAATCCCTCCAAGGTAATGCTTTAGACTGTTTCCACTCTAATCAGTAAATTGCAGTTGGGAAACCAACAAACAATGACTACGGTCTTGCAGATCTCACAGGTTACTCTTAGGGTGCAATTCTGATACGCATGTTTAGTTTTCTATATGCATGATCCTGGCCATCAAAGATACTGTGTTGATACATACTGTGTTGAAATAACATGGCTGCATAGGCAAAGGGAGATTATATTTAATTTAATTTAATTTAATTTCATAGAAGATATTTTTGTCCATACTCCTCATAGTTTTACTATAACATATCAAGTACTTGTGTTTTTTTCCATCCCTAATAACATTTGTGCCAGAGCTGTTCGCTATGAAACAGTCTTTTAATATATCTATACTCTGTAGTGGCCAACCCCTGAATTATCTGTACATCCATGCATAAACATGCTACTATTTCCTCAAAAATCCATCAAATGAAAGGATACCTGCTCTGTGCACTAGGGGCTTCATTGAATCAATATAATTAGTATCATAATAACAATAAAGATATAGCACAATTCCATTATTGTTTGTTTTCATAGACACGTAGACACATAGACTTCGGAAGTGATCTTATCTTAAAACAATATGTCACTTCAGAGGCAATACAGTGCATGCATGCAATACATGCAATATTCTTTTTAAGATCAGCAGTTACTCCCTAAGTTACTGGGGAAAGCCAGTAACCTCGCTTCCGTGGTACACCCCTCTGGAGCACTGCTTTTGTCGTTCGTGGTACACCCCTCTGGAGCACTGCTTTTGTCGTTCGTGCTCTGATTCGTTTCTCATTCTCAATTCCTCCATTTTTGTATTCTTCACTTGGGCATGCTTTGTAAGGTTCATGTAATGCTTATGAATAAATATGATACACATGTGTGCTTAAAGTAAATAAATAAAATGATCATTATTTTATCATTGAAAATAAATAAATACAAAAATCAATCACGTTTTCCTCCCCCCTCTGGAGGAACTGTGATCCAGCTAATTGAGGGGTCAGGGGTCACAGGGTTGCCAGGATTGGGTTAAAATCCTCCAAAGACAGAACTGGTTATGTAATAGCAAAGAGAGGAGGGGTTGTGATCCGGGCCCCCTCTGCGATGGAAATATGTTATTGTCGGATGGACTGAGGTGTTTGAAGGGTCATAAGGGTTCATGAACGCACAACCCCCTCTTCTTCTTCAACTAACTAACTAAATCAAGAAATACCACTGCACCTCCTCGTAACTCAGGTCAGCTCAATACATCTTAAAGGGAGCAGAAATCACTGCAGAAATCATAAGCGTCTCCGCTTGGAGTTAACAGAGCAGGACCATTGTTCCACAAGGTGATGCTTCGATAAAAGATATAGCTGTATTTCTTTGAATTCTGTATCACAAAAATAAATAATTTCGTCATTTTCTTTCACTACCTCATGTCTACAGTTCAAACCAGAATTTTGAGTCCTGCTTCAGAAACACCTTCCCACCATCTTCTCTTTTCCTCCATCATCATCTCTCAATCTTTTCTCCTTCCATTGCCCTTGCACGCCCCCCCCCCCCCCTTTCTCATCTCCTCCTCCATCACCACACCTTCCCCCTCTCTCACAGGACTCTAACGAAGTACTGCGCTGATCGCGCGGCTGCCTTTAAATTAATATATTGATATTGACAAGCCATCTGCTCAGACGCCTGAGTTATAGGAAAGGAGGAGGGCTGCCGATCATGTGACCAGCCCAAGAGCCTCAGGAGAGAGGAACGAGGTGCTTTAAATCCACGCCGAGGCCTGGCCACACTGCTGTTTGTTTGAAGTGGAGAAGCTGCTACACTGTTCAGGCTTCCTGGTTATTCAAATCAACACGCTACTGTGCTGTGTACAATTCCTAAACGTTTCCATTTAACATGAATGCCACTGGTGAATAAAAGTACATACTTGTTGATAATTGCACAGGCACCAGTACCTCAAATACCTGAAGTAGATTTTGAAAAAGCCATACACAATCCCTCAAGTCCTCCAAACCCCATGTACATCCTAAATTATAAAAACCACACAGACTGTTGCCTGCAGTGGATCTATTCAACAGTAAACTGAAAGGTAATGTTTCTATATATGACATTCTATATATGACATTCACTCTATATAAAATATCACATGAGATTTTTTTGACTACACATCCTCTTCTCAGTATAAGTATGGCCTAGTGCTAATTAAAAACATGAGGGACAAAGACCCTTTATTGGAAGTTTTTTTTTATGAGGGGTGAAATATACAGCACAATGTTATGCATATCATATGCATTAGGAATATGGGTCAATGTTCTAATTATCTAGATGTGGGTGAATGGTAGCCAATCAGTGGAGTGCTTTCACAGCCCTCTGGTCACTGCTGACCTCCTGACCCTTATGCTGACCAGTGGGTCAAAGACCACCATAAGAGGTCAACTGGCTCAGGCCACTACACTGACTGGACAGTCATCTCCATGGAAACACCTCTGGTCTGAGAGGCCATGAGAGCCTGTTGTCCTGTTACAGGGTAACAGTGCCCACTGCCGGTGAAACAAATGTACTGCGATTTATATCACACATGATATTTTACATTATGCAGTGATATTGATGAGTCTGATTACTGATTTGATCTACAGGTTACAGCTCTACATGGTGCTTAGAAAGATAGGCTAAGTGTCTGAAAAGTAGGCCTAATATTAGGCCTATCTGAATTCAATCATATTCAATGCATTGTCTATAACATTACACAATACCACAACACTGCTTTTCAAGTGTGTTTCTGTATTTGTATACGTGATTAAGGCCAACACAAAACGAGGAGTTGACCACTATACACTTTTAATTCGATTTAATATTGACGGCAAATAGCCTAACGTTAGTTTATTTAATGCGCATGTGACGTTGCACTTGATGCTGTGGTGTCACGCGGATGTTTTGATCGACAATGGATGCGATGGCAAGTAGGACTGAAATACATGAGAATGCATGTCCCCGGTGCATTTCAAATGGGTTTATTTTAAAACTTGAATAATATATCTAACTCTTTCCCTCCCGCATAGAGCATGGTGCAGAGTTTTCGAGTGGTCGACCTCCGTGCCCTTTTCCTCGCCCTAGGCAAGGACAGGAAGGGCTTGAAGAAAGATTTGATTCGTCGTGCCATTCAGCTCATTGAAAATGAAAGCAGCCAAGAGCTGATTACAAAAATATATGATATATACAACTCTCGCCATCAGCCACAAGCTGTTTCAAGCAGCAACTGGAACATTGGCAACAACATCAATACCCTTTCTTCTCGAGAGTCTGATATCAAACTAAAGGCATACCCATTCCATGAAACCTTGGGCACACTCATCGATCTTCAACCTTTAAGGCCTAGTACGGTGACTGTTTCAACACATACTTTCTATTACAAGTATTTTAGTTAAGGGCTTTGTAGTTTTCACTGGATTAATATGAAATACTAGGCTAGTAGACTCAACGTCTGAGTAAAGTAGGCTACTTACAGACACGCGCGTGTAGGACTTAATGTAGGCTAGTGCTGACACGTGCTGTTTCGTTGGTCACTCTTCTAGTCGTGGTCAATATATTAGTGAGAGACTTTGTAGGAAGTCGTGGGGTAGAAATTAAGCAAACCCCTTGCTATATTGCCTATTTTCTTTTAGAGAATCTACTGCAGAACTTGCAGCTGCAATTATTTACATTAATTTTAAGTGAAGAGCAACGCAAGCAACTGATCAAGTGAGTTGAAACCCAGATATTTTTTCGGATATATATTTGAGTCTTCCAAGACTACTTTTCAGAGATCTGCCCTACATAGGCCTCTATGAGGCATGCTAATAAATGTGTTTTTTCCCCCCTCCACAGACTGCGTTCCTCTGGAGGAGAAGTTCAGATAGTGATCAGGTAGGCATAGTATATGACTATTAGAATCTGGGGGCCCTGAACACCAGCTTGAGAATCACTGGTCTAGTCCTTTTTGTGAAGGCATCTTCAGAAATTTCTCAGCTTGAAATCCGTTTTAAAAGGTTTCACTGTAAAATCCTCTAATAATTCTCAAATTTACCATACATTTATCTTTTTTATTTATGTTCTTAATTTTATAACCTGATGGGTGAACTAGAAATTATAATGTGGGATCATGGTTTTTTGATCATAATTGAAGACTAGGATTAGAGGATTAGGATTTAAATTTGAGGATGTTGTTGTCTGACAGGATCTGCTACACAGAGAGTGTGGGAGTGGAGGATGACCAGTATCCTTCAAACCTTATAATCGCCATGAATCACATCTCCAGCCCGCCAGCCATTAAGGTGGTCTACCAGTAGCTAATTAATTACAATCACACTTTTTTCCCTAGCACAATCCTATATGTGCTTGAATTCTTGGCATATACAGTTGGTTTCTTCCAGGACTTGAAATGAGAAAGTGGGTTATCTCCAGACACAGCCATTAAGAATGACTAAATTACTGTCATATATATATATATATATATATATAATATATTTAAGACAACATGGTAACAACCTTTAGACAAGGAGGAGGAGGAGGAGGAGTGAAGAGTTATTATTTTGGCTGTTGAGTTTCAGAATGACTCAAATCTACCAGTATTGCTGAGTGCACCTTGGAATTGTTTGATTTCACTTTTCACTAAAATGTATGATCAGTGATGTAAAAGCCTTTGATAGGGAATATCGTAAATACAACAGGCAACATCTAGCATAATGTATGAAAAGGGTATTTTGTTGATGATGGGGCAGCTCAATAATGGCAAACGTAATCATGATTAGTTTGGTCAACACTGAGATTGATTATTTAACATGGGGTTTTAATGTTTTGTAAACATTATCTTCAAAGAAATTAATAGTGAATCTACATATTTAATTCAACTTTAAAACCAAACAAACGTGTATGCAAAAAAATACAAAGTATACAACAGTTACCCAAAGGGTGCACTGGATTTATAACTCAAGACAAAATAAGAGCATTTTTGGAAAACAGTATGCAGTAAAGTGATTTTTTAATTATGTTGTTTTCATAATTGTTGAAGTCATAGTTGACAGTTAAATGGATTAATTGTACTGCCCTAGTTAATGATGCTGTACATTTTTTTTATTTTTTTATTTCTAAATTGCCCTCTCAGATTCAAGTCAGAAAACTAGGAGAGGAACCTATGCGACCCTGTCCTCCCATCAACATCACATCACATCTTGACTTAAACAAAGCCAGTCATGTAGGGTACATACTCTGGTATAATACTTTAAAGGTATGGAATATTTTCTACTCAATCTTTTTTATTTGAATGAATGAATGACAAAATAAACAAATAAAATCATAATTGTGAGCGAATGTTTGTGAGCATGCACAGGGATTTGAGAACAACTTTTAGTAGTTCAGGAACAACTTAGCCACTTAGTTTTTTACTTTGTATTCAGTATTACTTTGTATCCACTATCGCACACAACACCTTTATCCCTTGAAGGTGTGGGTTTTTGAACATTCTAACATAAGATTACGTTCCGCAAAAACAATTCAAGGTTCTAAAATTCTATGTTGAATTCAATGAACCCAGATATGCCTCATACAGAACACACCTCTATTAGTATGTATTTTAAGCTCATTCTGTTGTCAGCATGACTGTGAACATACTCATGGTGCTGCTCACCTCTCTCAACAGACTGTGATTGATAATCAGCTGTGAGAAGTGTGTGGTCATCTGTAATGGATTATTGATTCAGCCTTGTCTTTAAGCGCACCATCAATAGGTGATTGCAGTGGGTTCCTCATTTAAGATGTACTGTAACACTATAGCAAGTGGCTAGCTGTAAATAACTATGTTGCGGGCCATTGTACACACCTGTGATGAATTGTCTTCTTGAGCACAATCAATTTATTTATGCCTTTTACGTAGGTAGGTGATCGACTCTGATGCTCATGTTATGTCATGTTATGTTCTGTTATGTTCATAAATGTTCACGCTGAACAACCAAGCACCAGGGCTGAGCAGTGTGATCCCACTCATGCTTGGAGCCTTAGTATAATTGAGCGACCAGTTGTTTGTCTGATCTATTTCCATTTTGCTTCACATCATTTATCAACTGTGTGTGTGGTTTGTTAATATTGCTTGTGTGTGTGTCCAGTCCTACTCCTTTGCTGTGTATCTGGTGAGGGTCTTGAGTGTGGAGGAGCTGGTGGCTCAACTCCGGAAGAGCTCAGTGGAGAGTGTTGAGAGCTGTCGCACTGGCAGTGAGTACCACAGGCTTTATGATGCTGAATAATTGCACACAGGTGGTTGCTTATACTCAGTATTATGTACACACATGTTCTTATGTTTGTATCCTAGTTCGTGAAAAGATGATCACAGGACGGGACAGTGAGGTTGCCACCACTGGCCTACGAGTATCTTTGCTGTGCCCAGTAAGAGTCTTCTCTTAGTAAAATCTTATGAAATAATGATAGTTATGCATAGTGAACACACACTGTCATATCTTAATAGTTGCATTTAATTAAAAAAGCTAATTGTACTCACAGCTCTGCAAAAAAATAAAATGTTAAAGTTTACACATGGAACAATGTGCAAAGTGTGCATAAAGCTATGCAAAAATATCACTCTGTTGTCAATATTGCAGTATAAAAAAATACTTATGATGCAGAAGAATGATCATGATGATGCGATACGATATGGCATGGTCCTAGCAGGGAATGCTAGAATGCTGGAAAAGTTAGATAAAAGCAGAATATTTATTTTGGCATGTGCCATCTTTGTGGGTTTCTCACTTCTCTGTTGTGTTCCGTCTCAGCTGGTGAAGACGCGCCTGAGGGTGCCATGCAGGGGCTTTGCCTGTGCCCATCTCCAGTGCTTCGATGCCCTCACCTACCTGGAGCTCAACCGCCAGAAGCCTACCTGGTTGTGCCCTGTGTGTGACAGGCACGCCCCCTTCAGCCATCTTCGCATTGACGGGTACAATGACAGTTAAAGACTTGGGGTTCACATTGTTAAGTGTGCTGGAGTTATCAGTGGCATGGGCACAGGTTTTCAAATCAAGGGTGGCACTTTACCCCCCTTAAATTATTGGACCTTATTTGAATCCGTAACATGCGCTACATATAAGTATAAGTATATATACTCTTTTGATCCCGTGAGGGAAATTTGGTCTCTGCATTTATCCCAATCCGTGAATTAGTGAAACACACTCAGCACACAGTGTACACACAGTGAAGTGAAGCACACACTAATCCCGGCGCAGTGAGCTGCCTGCATCAACAGCGGCGCTCGGGGAGCAGTGAGGGGTTAGGTGCCTTGCTCAAGGGCACTTCAGCCGTGCCTACTGGTCAGGATTCGAACCGGCAACCCTCCGGCTACAGGTCCGAAGTGCTAACCAGTAGGCAACGGCTGCCCCCATATGGCTACCGTGCTCCAGAAACCACCCAGTAAGAACCCAATAAGAGCCAATATTTGCTAAATCCATGGAGTATTTTGCAGTGTTTTCGTTTTAACATCAAGTGAAGCATGACCGGTTGACTTTAAATGAGAGTGAACCCAGACGAATATGTAGGCGCTTTTGGATTTGTTCTTCAGATCTGCCTGGTCACCTTCCTGTTCAAGCCCATTTCCTAATCACCGAAAACCCAGGAACCAATTACAGCTACTTATCCGGCATGGGGCGGGCTTTATACAATGAGACAGAGGAGTATGGTTAAGTGCTGTTGAACTCAACCAATGGCTGCACAGAGGGCGCCAGTATTAAATGACACGGACAGACATGTTATCTTATTTGGAATTGAGTAAATAACTGCATTTAAAACATTAGTTTACAAGAAAGATGTGTTTGACATGCCTCTGAAAAGATTTTGTAAGAGTTGTATGTTACAGTTTAAGTTTAATTTCACTGCTGATTATACCCCTTGGTAGGGATTTGGGGGAAATATCTCATTGTGTTTTTTTTTTTTTTTTTTCTGACCAATATTGTGATTTGATTTGTGATATAATTTTTGAAGGTCAAGATTCAGTTCACTTTAAGTAAGGGGACTTCTGATTGGTGAGCATACCTAGTGCATAAGAAGCACAGGACTCCTGTTGCTTCACTCAAAGATGTGACTAGATGGGTCAGTTGTGAGCGGCACATTTAATTGTGACTAATTACATTAGCTCAAATTGAATATCTCTTTAGAGAATCAGTCTGGTAAAGGATGTCCACCTTTACTATAAAAATTAGTTTAAATATTTTTTTTGCTATGTAGCTACTGATTCATTAGCCTAGAAATCTAGACGCACCCTAGCGGCAGCAAATTACATTTTAATCTGGGTCTGGCTCGTCAGGCTACTGATTCATTGGAGTAAATGGGGAATTGGTATACTGAAGTGACAAGACGGGAGGTTCTCCTAGAATGTGATGCTGATATTTCCTTCACACATGATCAGCTGCCTGTCTGTGAAATCAGTGTCCACACACACACTCTTTTTTTGTCATGCAGCTTGCTGTCATCAATCCTGGTGACTGCTGAGGAGTCCGTTGAGGAGATTGAGTTCTTGGAGGACGGTTCTTGGTGCTCTGGGAAACATCAACATGGCAATGCACACAGAACCGACCTTAGTAAGGCTTTGTTATGTAAACTCAACTTAGAGTTTTTCTACTATATTTGCCTGTCTTCTTTGGGCCACACAACAGATTTGACTCATTTAATAGTGGTTGTAGCGAGTTGTTATTAATGAAACTCAAAGCTTTAGATAATGTTTTATTGTTCTACTACAGGTGTGTCTTCATTGGCCAGCTTTCCTGAAGGAGAAGTTATAGACCTGACACAGGATTCAGATGAAGAATTCTGATATATTTAATTTTTCTGAGAAACATGTGGTGGCTAGACAGACATTTCTGTGTTTTGTGCTTGTTTTCTTTTACGTGTGTATGTTTACAGTAGGCCTACACATGAGCTGGTCCGTTATTGTATGAAATTGCTCAAATTCACTCTAGCCGTTATCAATGACTGTTATGTTACACCAAACCGGTGAATAAAGATTATATATTTTAATGTAGGCTACTTGTGAGATGAATGCTTATTTGTCAGTGGGAGTAGAGATGACTGTGTAGTTAAGCATAACTAACCATGTCAAGTGAATCTGATTTATTTGGGAATGTTTTTACATTTCTGTAGGCCTACTAAATGGCTGCATTAGAATAAAATTGTCAACAGAGGACCCCGTCAGCAGCACAGCTGTTCTCGGGAGTGTGTTTGCGGCTTCTGGATAGGCCAAATGCTGAGGTTGAAGTTCACAGCTCAATAATGTCTGTCAGTGAAACAATAAGTCACTTTATGGTATCCCCCCAAACAGGCCACAGACGCTTTCTTGCTATAGTGTAATTATTTGAAAACGACGTAAGTCTAGGCCTACAACCTATGTTTACGTGCATTCAATAGCCTGAGTTGTTATGTAACACATAGGGCGCCAGAGCAGGTGCCTATGAGCCATTGTAGCATCCCATTCGGGCTACGTAGTAGCAGTGTGACGTTGAGGTTTTAGAGAGGATAATCTACGTGCCGTCTAGCCTACTCTACGGTATTCAGTTTATTATTGCTGTTCGCACCTCCATAGGCATACGACACGATATTACCAGTGGCTGTCATCCGAATATGGCTGCACAAAAAATCAACGAAGCCCATGAGCACATCGCTAAAGCAGAGAAATGGTGAGTCAAATCAGTGCATCACTCGAATGTTATTCGTCCTGCTACAACGTAGCCGATGTCCGTTAGCCGACGCAAAGCTAGCTCATTCAAGGGTCATTGCACGCTTAAAGGAACTGTCATCAGAACAGAGCAAATTTCCTTTTCTAACTTAGTCTCGTATCAGGTGCGTCCACATCGAAAAATGATTTCGCAGACTTAAATTGGGTGATTGCATTGAGTCTATTTCAGGGTAGCCTATAATGAAGGGCTAATTGCAGCAGAAGAGATGTCAGGCTGACTGTGAGGCTACTGCATCTGACTGAGGCATAAGCTACGTCGATTTTGTGAAGCAGACAGTGGCAAAGCTACTTTGGGGTCCGCTATATTTTGTTATCCTCGAATCAGAGGACTGCTTCAGTTAGTCTAATTCTGTTACTGTTCCAAACCCCTTATCACCTTTTAACGTTAGGTCTGAGTAGTTCACAATATTATGAATGCAATATCATACCAATGGTGAAACACCATTTTTATGAGGAACATGCGTTAGGCTATTTATTCTGCATGGAAACTTTGAATGATGGATCACATTCAAAAAAGAAGCTTTTAAACATCATGTTACCTTTGCAGCCTGAAGACAAGCATGACCAAATGGAAGCCAGACTTTGATAGTGCTGCCACAGAATATTCAAAAGCAGGTATGCAAAATGTTTCCAGCAATATCCTTATACTCGTTTCAAAGCTGACTTGTGTTTAAAGGTATGCAGTACTTTTAAGCCTTTAAAATGAGTCACACCTTGACCCCTGACAACTTGGGTGACTGCATAAGCATGGGATATCTTATATGGCTTACCAATTGTGTTTACAATATGATTGCAGCAGCCTTTGCTGTGTGTTTAAATTTGGTCACCTTATGAGATGGTGGTAGTTGTCTCTTACCTATTTCCCTCATGTTGCCTCCCACAGCTGTGGCTTTCAAACATGCAAAACAGTTTGATCAAGCCAAGGAGGCATATCTGAAGGAGGCAGAGTACCACACAGAAAACAAAGCGTATCCTTTTTTGTGTGCAGACAGAAACCCTTGGGGCATCTGCCAAGACTGATATGAGTGCATGGCCAACTTCTCATCAACAAACAGTTTACACTTGGGTGAAGTATCAGATTGTGGTTGCTTATAACTGACCATGTGCGTCATTGTTCCTTGGATGAGTTGCATTTGTAGTTTACAGACCCATTTTAAACAGGTTTTCCTCTGTTGTAACGTGCAGCTGACATCAAAGGGATTTCCAGGGCACATACATAATGATGAAATATGTCCACATGATCTATGTTGGTGTTTGTCACTTTGGACAAAAACATCTGAGAAAAAGTACATGTGAGAACATGCATTTATACTGATTTGTGTGCTACTGAGACTTCACCAATTTGTATAATGAAAGGTTCACACATTGAGATTATTAGACTATGTCAGGATATTTTATTTTTAGAACATTTTCATCTAAACTCCACCGTTATTTGCACTTGACCAAGTTTCACAGGCTTTTTCACGCCGCCAAGTAAGTTAGTGGTTTTAAAATATCTAAAATAATATTTTAGATTAGAGGAAAATAAATATTTAATGTTTATTGTAAAACAATTTTTTATCTCTTATAGAGCATATGAACAAGCAGGCATGATGCTAAAGGTATGTTGCACATTGAAATAGTTATCATCATTCTTAAAATCAAGTCAGTGTTTTGATGATATTGGTATTATAACCCTGTTCTCCTGGTGGGGGGCAGAATGCACTGTAATGCAATCGCCTCATCCGTGTGTGTCTGTCTGTCTGTCTGTCTGTCTGTCTTTCTCTGTGTGTGAGAGTGTGTCCATTCACAGAACTTAAACACTGCTGGTCTGATTTTTTTTCTTCATTTTCAAACAAAGTGTTCAGTATGGTTATGACTCAATGCTGTCTCTATGTCTTCCATGACATTACATTTAGAAAACTCCACACTTTTTGTTGTTTTGTCTGGTCAGTCCTGCTTGTGTAAGTGTAAGCCATACCTGCCGCCAAGATGGTTATGAAATGACTGTGGCCTGTTTGCTGTATGCAGGATATGAAGCGCATGCCAGAGGCCATCCAGCTCATAGAGAAAGCCTGCGTCATGTACGTGGAGAATGGCACTGCTGGGACCGCTGGCATTGCACTGGACAGAGCGGGAAAGTAAGTGCTTTTTGCACATGTAACCGAGGTCGTAATTTGTCCGCCGCTCACGGCCCTCGAACCCGCACACCTCCACACACTCCGGCATGGGAGTCGAACGCTCTAACCACTGAGCTAAAAGCCCAGGCTTCCAACTCAGCAGTTAGAAGCGTTCTTAAGGTTAGGGGTGTGAGGATTTACACGGGCAACTAGCATGCTAGCTCAGTTCAGGTTAGGGGTGTGAGGATTTACACGGGCAACTAGCATGCTAGCTCAGTTCGCCTCTATTACACACAGTTAGGCTCAAATGTAAGCAGGCACCAGATTCTTTTAAACTCAACCCCTGCTCAGTTGCCCTAAATGGTCTTTGTTCATGGCTGTATTTAAGTGAGAAGACGGAGAGCTAATCTGGCAAATGCTGTCAGCATATATCCAAACTGGTTTGTGATCTGTGTTTTTGCTCAGACTCATGGAACCAATGGATCTGGAGAAGGCTGTGGATCTTTATCAGAAAGCTGCATATGTGTTTGAGGTACAGAAAAAGAAACACAATTGTGAATGGATAGCAGTTATGCAGTTAAGGCAGACATTGTTTGTTCCTTGGTTGCATTCTATTATTTGTGTGTGTGTGTGTGTGTGTTTTGTGCGTGCGTGCGTGTGTGTCTGTCCCGTCCATGTGTGTGTATAGACTGAAGATCGATTGACACAGGCTGCAGAGATGCTGGGGAAAGCTTCAAGGCTGCTGGTCCGCCTTCGCAAGTAAGCTCTACGTTGAAGGGATGTAGTATGATGCCTTACAAATGCTAGGGAGAACAGCTAAAAACCCTGAGGTTGTTCACCTTTAAATCAATGGCAAAAACAAGGAATTGTTTTTATTCCTTGTTTTTATTATTGATCTAAAGATCAATTAATTGTCATTGGGCATTGAAATGTACTGTACGCAGAACAAGGCCCATAGCTGTCTTTCTTTTCTCTCCATGTAGGCTTGATGATGCAGCCGCCTCCCTCCAGAAAGAGAAGACCATGTACAAAGACTTAGAAAATTACCCCACATGTTTCAAGGTACTGATTTGATCGTAGTCTTAGAGGCCCGGTATTTGAACTTTCCAATGTTTCTCGCTACATGTATGTATATGAACCCTTACATACCCTACACCCTTATTTTCTGTTTTTGTGTTGCTCCTTTTGTCTTTCTAGAAAACAACTGCACAGGTGTTGATTCATCTTCACAGAGGGGACTTTGTGGCCGCTGACAAGTGCGTCAGAGAAAGCTACAGGTATGTCCGTTTGTCGGCCAAGCAACTCAATCTCCACTGATTTACAAACGTCAGCAACACAAAACGTTCAGCTTGTTGTCATGTTGTCATGTTTGAATTATTTTTGCCACTGCCCTCCTGTAGTTTCCCAGGGTACAACAACAGTGAGGACTGTGTAGCCATGGAGACCCTTCTACAGGGATATGACGAGCAAGATGAAGACCAGGTGCACCGTGTGTGCAACAGCCCTCTGCTCAAGTACATGGATAACGACGTGAGTGCATGGGGAATGCTGTTAGTTAGTTATCATTAGGGGTAGACTGTTGATATGATGTTTGCAATATTTGGGCCATTATATGACATTCTTGCAATGTTTTTCCTTTTGTGATATAGCATGTATTGTATAGCAAGTATTGTGATGCAGTTTATATGTTGCACTATAATTGTGGACGTCAGATCCATGCAGTGTTATCAGAGCACAGGTATGTACTAATATGAAATTATAATCATCATATTAGGTAAATGAATATTGGTGTTCTTGGTGACACTGTATCTGCATATCATGATGTTCATTTAATTTATCCCCTGATGTAGTTATCACTATCTGCAAAGAAAATGTGTCTAGTGTATGTGAACTTGCATTGTGGAGCCAACCAGAGTAGGAGGTAACCAGATTTAGTGAATGAATGACATATTACTGGGTACTTTCAGCGTCTGCAAAGGCACAGAATGTGGTGGTGACAGTCCTATGATGAACAAGCCAGTTGATGACTTCATTTATGTATTTGTCATAATGCTAATCTGTTAGTGTTGGTCTGCTTTGGTAGAGTAGCAGGGTTAGTATAGCCTGCAGAGCTACTCGGACTAAATAAACACCCATCAGGTCACAAAGCTAACCTGCATTCGTCTGTTCTGTAATGTTATGACGCATAGCAGCCATCATAAGAGACTGCCCTCATTAAGTCAAAGGCCTTTTTATACCTCATTTTATATACTAAAAGATCATTCAGATCAGTTTCTTAAAACGGAATTTTGAACTAATGTGTAACAGTGCCTAAAGGCAGATGTCCTATTGAAATTACCAATATTATGACCAATAGGTATTTGACAGTCAGGGAACAGCAGCACTAGACTTGCAGCCCCTAGGCTTGTCTGAAAGCAGACATCTATGTGACTATGTTAGTTGTGAGCAGGCTGAGATGTAACCTTTCCCTTCTGGTTCTCATGTGTGTGATTGCTGTGTGTCGCTGCAGTATGCCAAGCTGGCCATCAGTCTAAGGGTACCTGGAGGAGGCGGTGGCAAGAAGAAGAAGACCCCTGCAGCACCACAGGGGGGCGCTGGAGGACCAGCTGCTGCAGCAGCAGACGATGATGACTATGAAGAAGGAGGCCTGTGTTAGCTATGGGATGCAACAAGTGTGTGTGTGTGTGTGCGTGTGTGTGTGTGCGCCTGCCTGTCTGTTCATGTGTGTTCAGTTTTATCCTGCATTTCTGTAATTCCATCATCAGCTACCGAAGAGTCACCCTCTCACCTATCAATCCTCTTTAACCAGGAGGAACGTGAAAAGGGACAAATTAATTATACAAGACAGCACTATGAACTCCTACACTGCTAGATGTTTAAGCCTCAAGAGTATTTGTTAAGAGGTACAGCAGGTTTTGCTGAAATCAGTGTGTGTGTTTGTGTGTGTGTCAATTATGTACGTTACATTTCAGTCGTGTGTAGCAATACATTTATTTTTTATCAGGAAAAAAAAAGTGCAATCAGTCATACGTTGTGTTGTATCAGAATTGTAATTGTGTTATTTATTTAAGCTGTGCTAATTGTATTTGGATTTACCTAAAGTGATATTTATTTTAACTAAATTGTTATGTATGAAAGATATGGTTACAATCCCAAATGTAGTCCAGATTAATGATCTATTTCAGTGTAGTGTCACAGAGTAGATGTATATACACAATGTAGTATCACAAAAGATTAAGTGAATTACAATATTGTCAATGACTGCCACCTGTATATTACCTGACCAGGTCTTTAGTAAGCATATCATGTGTTTGATTGTGGCACAGGGTGCGCGATCACAAACAGCTGTCGGTCGCAAGAGCTGTAGACGGTGGTGACATTTGTCTACCTCAGGAAATCTCTGTATGTGTCATGGGTGCCCCCTTGTGGCTAAGAGCTTGGTGGCAGGACTATATCAGTGCTGTCACAATGCTCTGTCCAACATGTTATTATATTATTCTATGAAGAGGAAAAAAAGGACCACAAGCCTAGACTCCAGCAGTGATGCTGCTTGTTTGCCAGGGAGAGAGCTGTATTACTTAATCCAAATACCTTACCAGTGTTTTTGCAGAGATCAGTGATGATGACACATTGTGTGTGTTTACTGTGTCTCTGTGCTGTCCAACTGGTTCATGAACCTCTCCATGCCAATCCTCTCTCCTGCGTAGTGGATACTCTGCTAATTGCCCGTGTGGACGGGAGTGGACAGACCTTGCTTGGGTGTTTATGCAGGAGAAGATCCAGTGGTCGGTGGTCCTAATGTGCTGATATATTTTTAATGTTGTCCAGAGCCCTGACTCCTCTAGGCTTCATCATTAATGTATGTGTGTGTTCTGCTCTTGTGATGCTGCCTCACGTCTCCAGTTTTTGATGTAGAAGTGCATTAGTCAAGAGTGCTATCTATCAGACCAGTGACTATTTGACCAAATGTTTGCAGCAGTGAGTGACATGAACAGTGATGTGTGGAAGGTCTTGGAGATGTTCTGTTGTTTGGTATTTCAAACAACATGTGTAATATATGCAACCCAGGGTTTTCTTCATTCCAAGTGACATAGTAGCCTATATCAGATTAAACTTAACATTTTAACTGTGGAAAATGGAAAACTGAGGATAAGGTTGGGGTTTAATGATAGCATTCGCATTCATGACTAAAGGTTTAAATATTACTGTTGGTCAATTATCTCTCCGGCTGGTAAGCAGGTGGTCAAATAGCAACTGCCACGTGTAACATACTAAGACATGTAAATAAAATGTAAAACCCAATTCTTGGTCTGGTATGCTCTGTTTATGTATCGGTTAATGTTTTGACAGATATAGTTTGTTTTAATTTTTACAACATTGCATACAGTCAAGTTCAGAGAGAGAAAGTAATGATGAGAATGCTTCCCTGAGAATTTGGGAAGATCACATTACAACACAACTGCCAATGAACAATCCCACTTCAAATGAAGACACTAGCCATACAAAAAGGACTGTTTTTATTTGTAGATGTTGCTCCAGGGTTACATCATGCGGCTGTCCAAAAATCTCTAGGAGTGAAGGATGAATTGTAGAATTAGAAAAAAGGTCTGAGAGATAAAATGTAATCGCAAACGAGTCAACACATGCAATGCTACAGCTGATACAGGAAAATGGGTTCAACTTTACTCTATTTGTTTTCATCTCTAAGCCCTTCTACATAGTACCTGCATGTAATGAGAAAGGTCTTAAGTCAAAAATCATGCTTTTGCTAATGCGTACATGTATCTGCTTTGTTTGGAACATCATTTTTTACCTTCTCTATCCTTGTTTTTCTACTCTTAACTCTTAATAGTTGATGGTTATAAGTGGGAATAAACATACCATCATGTCATATTTGCAAACTTAATTGTGACCATTAACTTGGGTTCTCCCGGGTCACAGCTGGTAAAATGTCCAGCGTATTCTACCAGTCTTTCACTGCTTCAAAGCCAGCTGCCTCCTTTGCACTTCAGTATGTCCACCCCGGGTTCCTCCATGTGTGCTCATGTGCTCACCTCATTGTCCATAGATTGCAGTTATCCCAAATACATCATAATGACACAAGTAGACACAATAAAGGTACTGTACCCTCATATTTACCATACCAAATATTTAACTTTACAATTAAACTTTGGTAATTATTATATTCATCACAGAGATGTCTACATCCACATAAAAGCCTCAGTCAAACAACACTAGTACCTGTAAACAAAAAGGTGAGCATATAGAGGTACAGCATTTTCTGCACTGTGTCATGAGACTGCTGACACATGAAAAAACATAGTTTTTCATTCTAGTCATGTTTACATTCACATGAGAAGCATCATATGGAAATGATATGTGACTGTGTTGTGTTTTTTCCTGAGAAATATTGTAACTAATTAATGCGTCGTCAAGTTTTTTTTTTTCAATCGTACAAACAAAATAAGGCAAGATCATATTTTTTTATATATATATATATATATATATATATATATATATATTATATTGTATTATTTAGAGGAGGCTACCCTCATAGCCATTCTTTCAGCATGTTCTGTTCATATTCCAGGATTCAGGAGAAATGGGGGAATAAATAAATTTCTTTGGAAAAGTACGTCTGTATTTATCCATATTGGGCTAATGCGCCGCCAGCTTAAAATGGTCCAAGCATGTCCAACAAGCATACATCAGGTCAGTGCGACGGACCTATGGTATGGGGGAGCAGACTGCAGTCTGTTTCCGATCCTGGAGAAAGCCCTTCAAAGCCCAGCAGCTGGAAGAGATGATCTACCATGCTGGGGTAATGCTGTGCACTGTAAACACATCAACTTGTTTTGTGGCACAAACCAAGGAGGAATCTGTACCCTAACACCCACTTCTACCCCACAATCATACACTGACATGCATTTATGAACATCAATGTCAATACTTGCTCCTCCACCTTGTGCTTGTTTTTGTGCTTTCTCTTATCATTGTTTATAAAAAAACAACTGGCCCCTGCGCTGAGCCTTGTTGCACTATCAGACCCTCATTGGGTCTTCTCCCTGGTCCACTTGATCATGGTCTCTGGGGAGCGGTAGAGGAAGATGAGCTTGGCGTAGAGGTCCTCCTCCAGGTCCAGCTCGCCAGTCTCGCGCACCAGGAAGATGTCGGTGCACAACTTGAGGATGCGGTCCACGTTGGGCAGCTCCTCGAACATAATCGTGTGGTGGATGCCGCTGAAGAACTCGCGCACAAACTTCCCAATGACGAGCACCACAGAGGCATACAAGCCCATGATCCTGAACGAGTGAGAGGAGAAGGAGATGGTGGTCATGTGAAAGAACAGACTCTGCACACAGAGGCTGATGCTTAAGAGATGTACACAGTAATCCCTGTTTAAAAGGCGTCACCAAATGCACAAATGGCTGGGACATGACATACGATACATCTGCAAACATTGGTTTAAAATCCTACAGGTAGGAAGGTCATCATGGACTTATTGTTGACCATAGATTGTCATGATACAAAAACATGATGAGGGTTTGTCAGTTTAAATGTAATGATTTGAATGTTGATGTATAGGTGCAAGTATGTGACAGCAGAAGACTGGAGAAAATGGAGGTCAAATGAATTACAAAGTGGAAAAACTACAAGTCAAATGTCATGTTCATCTGACTTACCCATATCCAGCCAGAAAGCCCAAGCTAGGTGGGCTAACCTTGTCACTAAAGACATACAGCTCCAGTCCTGATTTATTCGGCTTCATGAAGGTGGACTTGAGCTCACCCGCCCTTGTCTGGTTGACGATCCACCACTCTTGGATCACTTCCGTTTCATTTGCTGATTTGGTCTTGTTTGATGTTGATTCAGGCCTGCCCAGATTCAGTGTGATGTTCATGTATTTTTCATCTGTTCAAAAGACACACATGATAATGGAAAGGAGGATGGCAGTGGAGTGTGAGTGGAGATAGATGTGGATAAATAAACAAGAGGCACAAAATTGCAAGAGAAACTAAAGACACAAAATATATTACAGACTGTTAATATAACTTTTTGTCATAAATGCAGAGTAACTTAGTGGGAATAATATAAAGAGGATGTGATATACAGACTGAGGTACACAGACTTACCCTTATAAAACTGCACGATAGGTTTGGCACTTGAATCACTTGGAGCTCTCATATATTGTGGGAAAATATGTGGGAGTATCCTAGAGACAAACAACAACGTACACAGAATCATTATTTACACACATCAAGAATTTTCTTAAGCAATGCCGTGAACAAACAGTTCAGTCCAGTTTAAAGTGAATATCCTTTTTGAGAAAAACAATGAAGATTGTTGTAAAGAAAGGAAATCACGGCAGCCATGACACTTACACTGAGTCCTTGCGTGTGCCATTCAGCAGCTGGACCAGCTCTATCCTGGTCTTATTGTCCAGGTTTGTCACATATTTCCCACTGGATACCTCAGCCTTGGCCCCTAACTCAAGGTCCCTGGTTGAAACGGAACAAAACACTTAATGAATACAACCATCCCATTCAGTTATATTCATCATGTTTTCCCCCCCCCCCGCAAACTTATACTTCACCAATCTACAACAAACTTGGTTGTTATGGTTGTAGCCTTAAATGGTTCAAAATGCATTATTACCACATTCATCAAACAGGGGGCACTGCAACTGACACATTTCAAATGTCAAGAACCACTTAAAGGGCAACTCCAGTCCTTTGGAGTACTTTTGAGTAAGATTGGAATATGCACTTAATACGAAATAGCATGAAGCGATAGCCTTGGGGGCCAGCATGCTAAATGTGTTCAAAATGTTGAAATTGGGTGTAATTGGCTAATTCAGCTGCCAATACATACCTGTGTTGATGGCCAACCTTCATGAACCTTCACCTTCATTGCCCTATCAATTGTGTCTGAGATATAAAACCAGTCCGTTGAGCCCATACTGTTTCTCATGTGTCTGATTAGGGCTTACCTTTGCACAGACCAATCTATGGTGATGGTAAACTCATCTTCAGTCTTCCCCAAGACCTGGATGAGGGTTTTTCTGCTGGGAGGGCTGATGGTCCACAGGGAGTTAGAGCTGCCCTCCAGCTCAGCTATGGTCAAGTCCTCAAACGTGTAGGACTCTAGAAACGGCATAACATCCTGACGGGCAGATAGACAACAGCAGACAGATTTGTGAACAGGTGCCTACGTCCTTGCTCATTGTAAAGCTCTCTGAGACAATGTTAGTGTTAATCAATAAAGTATCTATCTATCTATCTATCTATCTATCTATCTATCTATCTATCTATCGATCTATCGGGGTACTATGTAAACGACCAACAACTGGAAGTTGAATTCAAATTGAAGGTGGTGACTGGCTATGTTTGTGATAAGTCAGTAATGCAACTCAAAGATGAATACAGCTGATACAATGAACAAATCACAGTCATCAATTAAGGCCTTGTGTCTAGTGGCTTCTTACTGTATCAGACCCATATATCTTCAGAAAGGTGTTAAACTCATCCTCAGATATATCCCTCAGATGATTCTGCTGGGCACTCATGGTGAATATATGCTGTAGCACACAACCATATCCAAGAAAAGAAAAGAGAAAAGATGGTATTAGAAGAAGAGACTAATAACAATAATAATATGAATTTAATATAATCTGATTTTCCTAAATGCCTTTTCAAAAAATTACCAAAGCCTTCAGATATTTAGATAGAATGATATAATGACACAAAAGCACTGACCATTTAGGCTATTTTATTCCCTCAATAGTAACAAAAGAAATATGTGTCCTGATATGTCAGGAAATAAAACAGACAAATCAATTAAAACCTTAAGGTATTTCAATAAACACAAAAACATAGTTGATATCACATAGCACCTCAAATCCTCCCAGCTGGAGCTTGAGGGACACATCCAGGGGTCGGTTGACCACGCCGGCCACAGACTTGACCAGGGACATGAAGAGCAGTGGGAACCAGACGATGCAGATGAGCAGCATGACGATCATGCCCCCCATCCCGTACTTCACCACCTTCTTCTTCTTCTGGCCCCGCGGCTGAGGGTAACGCTGCAGAACACACACACACACACACACACAATTACAAACATACACACACACACACACACACACACACACACACACACACACAATTACAAACATACACACACACAAATTACAAACATACACACACACAAATTACAAACATACACATACACACACAATTACAAACATACATTCAAACACACACACCCACACACACAATTACAAACATACATTCAAACACACACACCCACACACACAATTACAAACATACATTCAAACACACACACCCACACACACAATTACAAACATACATTCAAACACACACACCCACACACACAATTACAAACATACATTCAAACACACACACCCACACACACAATTACAAACACACACACACACACACACACACACACACACACACACACACAGTAACACACAATACTATACAAAAACAACATTTTGCATTACTAGTGCTGCATTTTCGCTCTGGAACCATAAACATAAATACTAGCATTTCTCCAATTGAAATGCGTTGTGCTGAGCTGATAAGGTAGGTTTCTGTGCTCACCTTCTCCGACTCTCTCCAGCACTTGAGCACAAATATGTGGGCATAGATGTCCTCCACACAGATCCAGCTGGACAAGCTGAGGGTGGTGTCTGTCCATACCCAGTCCATGACTGCACGCAGCTCCGTCAGGAACGGAATCAACCGGAATCTGAGGAGCGCCATGAGTTGTTTTGGGTACAGTGAAGGTGGATGAATGCAAATGCAGCCACTCAAATGAACAGAGTGCACTACTGTCTGTCACATTGATTATAGTACTCATAACAGAAGCTTAATGAAACCTTATGCAGACAAAAGCTATTGCCTATATTGAAAAATATACACCATTTTAAGCTGTGTGACAACTTGGAGCTGACAACTACCGCTATTATCCCCCTGGGGACATTAAAGACTCAACCTATAAAACCCATAAAAGACGCAAACAAGAGAAGGATATGCCTTCTCATTTGGGGAACTGATTCATTGCTGTGAGTAATACATCCTAAGACCTACGCTGGCCACACAGGCTCACCCTTGGAAGAGGAAGAGGTTCACATAGTTGTAGCTCTTGGTGAGGAAGTTGCCTAGCACTCGTGTAGGATATCCACAGCGGATCTGATAGGCTGACAGGCCAAAGTAAATGCACTTCACAAAGTACCATATCTGGGCCACCCTATTGTCACCGAAACGCCTGGAGGACAAACACAGACATGTAAAATAGAGTCACAAAAATAATGCAAACATGACACACTGCTACAACACATATTACATTACTGTATGTCTTTACAACTGATGTTACAACTGTGGGAAAATCCTTGTAATTATGGTGATCATCTTTCCCCAGCAACTAGACAAACAGCTAGGGGTATGTAACCAGTAACAGTCAGTGACTATGGTGGATCGTGAGACTGGGATGTGTAACTTGACTGGGTTGCCAGAAATACCTCTCCGTTACTCCAGGAAGGATGAAGAACATCCAGAAATGGATCCCGAACACCAGGATCACCTGGAATATCACTTTGCCCACCACAGTCTTCTTGAGGTAGAGGGCCCGGTCCACCACCATGGTGCCAAACTGGATCAGGACCATGACCAAGAAAGCACCTGGGACCTGATCCTCCGACAGCGATGAGGCAATGTCAGCGCCACCAGTGTGTTTCTGTGGAAGGCAGGAGACATCAGTGGAGGAAACATTTCATAACCTCGGTTCTCTGAAGAACATGAGACGTCGCCCACTAGGGGTCTATCAACCAATGTCTTCAATGTCCCCAGTGCATAAGCCTACATTTTTGCTGAGCTCTGGCACATACTTCACAGGGGCAGTCTATAGTCCCTCCATAAGAAATTCCAATTGAACCCCTGCTATCAACCATGAACCCATTTCAACCAACCCATTTGAAGAATGGGCTTACATCACCGCCTACCTCAGTAGGCTACCGGTATATAAGCAAGCGCATAGCCATGTTCTCTGTTTTGCCTTCACTGGTGATCATCTCTGTGCCTCCTTTTCAGCTGTAGCTAGCAAGCTAATGCTTATTGACAACTTTGAAGAACTGTACTACAAGTGCCTCACTAATATCGCAGCTGGCCTAACAGAGGATATCCCAGATTTTATTGACTGAAAATGGTTCAGCGTTAATATACTCCTTGTGGGCTGTATATCCCAAATGTGACGTCAACTGAAAGAGGACCACTGATTAACTTAAAGTTCATGACCTTCAACAAAAAAAATCTGATTTTCATATCCACCATGTTAGTGAGTTATTGACTGCCAGATATATCACAAAAAAGGTAAAACTATGCACACACAATGTACCACATTTGTAGATTATTAAATGTATGGACATTTCCGATATACACCCAAAACTTTTATATGCTATCCTAATCCATGTAAAATGTGCATCCCTCACTCCAAAAGCTGTGAAGCCGAAGACAATGATGATGAAGTCCACCGTGTCGGCCAGGAACATCATCACATAGACGTCGGTCACGGCACTGTAATCAGGGTGGACCAGGTCGTAAAAGAACTGGCGAATGGGGAGGTAGATCTCCAAAGCTCTGCAGGAAGTTCATACAAGAGTGAGACTCCATTTCTCTCCATCAAGAAGACAGCAAGTGACAATGCAAAGACGCAAGAGTTGTTTTTCTAATAGACCGACATGACGATGAAATAACACAGACAAACTCACCTCTTTATGATGAACACCCTGGCTTTGATGAGCTGTTCCCGGATCTTCTCGATGATCATCTCCTTGCGGGTTTTCTGGTGGACCTCAGCCTCGCTCCCATCCTTCTTGCTGCTGTTGCGTGTGCTGGTGCTACCTGAAAAAGAACACATGCGTCATACCCCACACACCCGTCATACCACACACATTTCATCCGATGGTCACCTGTAAGCACATACACAATTTGACAATTTGAGTCAGCAGCGCTATCAAGTCATCTGTTTGCTCAAAAAAGCATTTCAACTGATTCTTGTAGCAGAGCATCTCTTTCATATTGCCCTGATTAAAGAAGACATTGTTCTTCATGAGCTCAATGAAATGTACTGCGGATTAGTTGAAATAGAAAATACACACACACACACACACACACACACACACACACACACACACACACACACACACACACACACACACACACACACACACACACACACGCCAAACACACACAGAGCACTGAAACTCCTCTCCAAATACAGTTAAAAGAGGCCAAGCCCTCCCATTTGGCCCTTTGCCTATTATTCATATGGCTCTCTCTCTGAAACTCACAGGAAAAATCTGAAGCCACAACAGAGGTGTTCGAGGTGTTCTATGGCACACACGCCAGAGGGGTCCTGGGAGAAACACTGAGAATCTATTTGCTCAGACAATCCAATGCTGTCAAGCTTCTAAGCTCACTTGCGTCTAGGCCATGACCTCTGACCTCTGGCCCTCACCTCTCTTGGAGCGCAGGGAGGAGTGTCTGGAGAGGTGCGAGGTGCCGCCGGAGCTCCTCCGCCTCCTCTGGTAGGTGCGCTGCTCCGCTGTGCGCACCTGCACCTGCACCTGCATCTGCACCGAGTCGATGGATGTCCCGAAGTTGATGGATCTCATAGAGGGGACAGAGCCCTTCCGGTCCTGCGAGGAGTGTATGGACACAGCCTTCTCCTCATCCTCGGACTCGTCCCGATGAAAGGTAGTGTCCTTCTGTGGAGATGGTCTGGGGCCGTCGTCGTCCCACAGTCCATGACACTGAGGATACAGCACAGGAGATAGTCACACCTCTCAACTGTTATAGTTATCATGCAATCATGTGCCATAGCAAATAGGTCAATATACAGTATTTACAGCAGTAGTATAGCAGTTATTTGCCTCATATGTTTGACAGGGGCAAAGTCAATGTCAATAGTCTATTGCAACGGTAGGTAACAACAAAGATCCACTACTAATTCAGTGTGCTGACCATCAGTCTTTGAATGATATGGTCATTTGAAAAGCATTATGACTAATATGCTAAAATGGATCGGTGATGGTGTAATGGCTAAGGAACTGAGCTAGAATGCAACAGCCAGAACACTATGTGGCTGTACCCTTGTGCCCCTGAGCAGGGCACTACCCAAGGGAGGGAGTTGCTCTAGGGGGCCTGTCTCTGTGAGTGGCTCTTTGTGAGTTGCTTTGGATGAAAACATCAGGCAAATAAATAAATAGTAATAATATGTGTGCCAGTATTCAAGGAGTACCTTCAGAATAGAGCGGTGGAAGAACAGTGCAAGAAGCTGGACCAGGTCGTAGTGCACATAACCTTCTTTCTTCTCCGTGCCAATGATGTTTGGAGGATGGAAGGGCCTGTTCTTATGCATAGCGAGTTGTTGGTTGAAAGGGAAGAAGCCAAACTGGAAGAAGTATTTGATTATAATGGTGGCCTGTAAAACAAAAACACATCCATGGACTAGCGATACAAGTGACCATAGCACAGTGTACAGACACAGGACTGGTGTTGAATGTGGAGTGTATGGGTGGAGGCTGAAGGAGACTGATGACTGCTCAAGAGCAGGAGAAAGACACAACTTGCATCATTTCAACTCAGCCAGGTACTGTACCTCTGTGTAGACGATGGCGGTCATCCAGAAACGCTTGCTGGGCCGTGGCACAGACAGCATGGCCCAGAGGAAGATGAGGATGGGCAGCACCAGAGTGGCCGCGTAGGCCGAGATCATGTGGTTGAGGATGATGACCAGGTAGCAGACCATCTCCGAGTGGGCCACCAGCATGTTGTACAGGGCATAGCAGAGCTGCAGCAGCTGGGGCTGGCCTTTGTAGAAACGCTCGGAGTTCTCCAGCTCATCATCGTAAAACATCCTGCAAGAGAGGGAAAAAAGATGTAGGGAGAGAGGGAGAGAGAGAGTGGGAGAGAGAGGGAGGAAGGGGTGGTGGGAGTGGGTAGCCATCTCATGCTTTTTCAGTAATCTTAGTAACTGTACTGTATGTTTATAGTATGATAAAATATTTATTCTAAAACATTTGTGGTGATGCCTCCAAGCAAGCAAATAAATAGTTTTGCACTTTAGAGTGTATTACCAAAACCACAGCCTGTTCCTCCTGTGAGCAGTTAGATGCAGTGGGCAGAAATTAAAACTGTGGCGGCCAGCCACTGCTGAGTACATTCATGGGAAGCTCTCATGACTTCTCATCCTAACCACAACCTGACCACAATACATGCAACAAATGTCACATCTGCATATTGCTTACACCTCATGTTAACTTTTCATTTCTGCATTGGCGGTACTTTTGAATATTTATTTTTTTTCCAGACACCACCTGCAACTGGACTGGGCCTGGCCCTGATCTGGCATTAATCTGGGCCAAGCCTGGGCCATATCTGGGTCGGGGTGAGCTGCTGTGAACGCTTGATGGTGTTTTAAGCCCTCACTGTGGACCTATCTTATGAAATGTAAAGTACAAATTTAAATAAAATGTATTATTCCTATTATTATTATTACTTCAAGGCAGCGCTGCGACCGTCGACTTCAAGGGATCTAACCCTAGCCTAACCCTAGTGCCTTCTATGCAGCGCTGACTGGAAGATGCTGTTGGGGGCTTAAAACACCAAGGCGTGTCTTACTTGTTGAGCAGGAGCTCGCTGGCCGTCAGCTCAGTGGTCATGGAGGGCAGCAGCGAGTCGTCCAGGTCGGAGCGGCTGTCTGGGGTCATGATCATCATCCTTCTGTCATCACCACTGCCGTCCGTGCTGACGGAGAGCCGGTCGAAGCTCACCGCCTTGCTGTAGCTGGGCGGCACGTCTGCGTCCGAGGTGTTGGGGGCGTCTGTGTCCGGCGTGAACAGCTGGCCCTCTCTTCCGTCTGTGTGCAGGTACTCGAGCCCAGAGGACTCGCCTTCGTCGTGTCCGGCCGCGTGCTCTCTCACTTCTTCGTTGTTGTCCTCCTCCTCCGTGCCCGATGGCCGCCTCGTCTCCCCTGCCTCAGCTCCCTCCCGATGGGCCTCCTGCGCCTCCTCCTCCCTTTCCACGCCCAACTCCACGTCACCTCCTGCAGGCCAGAGGCTGCTGGCATCTCCCTCAAGCTCCTCCTCTGGCTGCTCCACAGGCTCCACCTGCTCCACAGGTTCCGCCTGCTCTTGCTCCTGCTCCTGCTGCACCTCCTGCTCCTCCTCCTCAGCCTGGTCCTTCTCACCCTCCACCTCCTCAATGGTGTCGTTGGTGCCTTGTCGTGAGAACAGGGTAACACACTGAGTGGGCTCACTGTGAATGTCAGAAAAAAATATAATAAATAATGAACAACCGCAATAAAAAAGGAGAATGAAGGACTTAATTACAGATTTCATATAACTGAAAAGAATGAATGAAAATTCGATGAGTTAAAGGGTTCCGTCATTTTAGCTGATGACTAACTGTAATGTAACTCTATTAGAGAAAGAGTAAATGAAAATGCCTAGATGCACTGATGGATGTGTAAGATGATGAGATGCTATACAATACCTTGCTCTTTTAATACATTGCAGTATGTATTCCATTCATTTTGACATTTTAGGTTATCCATCATATTCATGTATGTTACCAAACATATTCATGTATGTTATCCCAACATACCTTCATGTACTGCAACTGTGATAAAACTAATATTCATCAGTGTAATGCCTTATAGATTATTTTATTTCTTCTCCATAACATCACAAAATAATCTACTCTTTTTTCAGATGGGATGTAGCCTACTGAACTGTCAGAAATGTATTTACAACAGTGTGAGCCTTTGTCAGTGCATGTGTCCAACAGTGGAGAGAAGAGGGGGCAGCAGTCACACATGGGCCAGACACCTGGATATAATGCTGCTCCCGCTGTCCGCAGAGGAGTTGGACATGTCCAGGCCGTACATTTTGCGAAGCTTTGGCCGGGCACGCTCACTGGTTTTTGGAATGTTCTCTGGCATTTCGTCCAGGTCATCCAGAGTGGATTGACGGGAAAAGAGCATGGTGGCCTCAGTGTAGGCGCTGGTGAGCATGGAGATGGATAGAGGACAACATGGAATGAGAGAAAAAAACAACAAACAGTGGAATCATGGGATGAAGTGGTGGAATTCTAATGTTGCCAAGGGAGTGCCTTTTACAAAAGAACTCAAACATTCTATTTTCAAAACAGACAATCTATCCGTGGAACATGCCATCAGAATCTACCTTTCCAGACATTCTGTCTATAGAACATTAAGATGTCAGAATCTACCCTTCCAGACATTCTGTCTGTTACTGTAGCTGTCATATCTGTCTGTAATACACAAACCTTATTTTTGTGTTGTATTCAATTTCTAAAGCTGTACTGAAACTTCACGACTTCTGTCGAAAACCTTTATGTTTGGTTAGCAGATACTTTCAACATTAAATAACATTGGACATTACAATATCATCAATGCTAGGTTGCTCTGATAGCGGTTTCTTTTACTGTCTTTGAAAAATAACAAGCGGGTCTGGGACAAGCTGGACCCACAAAAAGAATTATCGGCACATTATTGCATCACAACAAGGTGCCACACATCTCAGTAGTCTCAGACCTGGACATGCTGTCTCGTGACGCAATGGAGTCTCTGGAATCCTGGCTGTAATCCCTGTAACCGGCCCGTCTCCGTCTGACCCGTTGGGACCCAGACATGGAGTCCTCCTCGCTGATGCGGTCGAGACCTGACTCACGGGAGATGGCCAAAGACATCTGCTTCTGGTAGTACACCTGAATGCTCTCCCGCGATGGGACGTTACCCTGTTTCACAAAGAGGGGCCAATTTATTTCTGTACAACATAAAACTGACGGAATGGAATGAATATTTAGATTCTTTTAACAGACAGTGTGTGTGTGTGTGTGTGTGTGTGTGTGTGTGTGTGTGTGTGTGTGTGTGTGTGTGTGTGTGTTTATGTATGGTACTGGTACCTTTTTGACCTCTCTGGTGAGCATGCAGCGCTCAATGCGGAGCACTGTGGAAATGTCAATGTACTCTCTGCACATGGAGTTCATCCACATGGTCAGACTGTCGATGGTGGTCAGCAGGAGCACCCACGTGAACTTGATGATGTTGAAGACACGCTTAATGATGTTGTCTGTCATGGAGGTGTAATTGCACAAACAAATATAATTCCATTTATGTTTACACATTTCATCAGACTGGAGTAAAACTGAGATAAACAGACTTTGGTACATTTTGGATGGATGTAAATAATAACAAAGCCTATGTTATCCTTTAGTGCTAGCTCCAAGGGACTTCATCACTAGGTTATGCAAAGAGCCTTGAGACACTGCTCTCAGTTCATGGCGCTCTATAAATAAATCAAATGAGCGCAGAAATGATCTCCCTGAGAGCCACGCCCAGACTGCTGACCTGGAGACTTCTTCCCCTCCTCCTCGTTCTCGGACTGCTCCGAGTCTCCCACCTCGATGGTCACATGACCTGCAGGAGAGAGTAGGGGTACGGCTCATAAGAGAATGAGCAGGGCCCCAGAGCAAACAACTTAACAGCATACACACTGGAGGGTAGGCAAGCTTTTGGATCAGTCGATAAGATATGCATGCAAAAACAGTTGCATGGGCCTTGACAAGATACATTTTTTCATTGAGGAGGTACCCTCTTTCTGGCTCTTCTTGTGTCTTCCTCTAGCATATTTCTTCCAGAATCGTCGCTTCTCTTTGCTCCTCTCTTTCAGGGCGGTTTTGGAGTCTGTGATCCAGGTGTGGTAAACAAACTGCAGAACAGCCAGGAAACACACTTAGAGAGAACATCCACAGAAAACCTTTTTTAAAAAAAAAACATTCAATGGAATTTGATGATCAAACGTGCCCTGCTGGGTAGCCATGGAAATGCTCATGACCATGAAAAGAAATTATCATAGTGCAAGGCAAGCACAGGCAGAACATAGAGCACACAACGGATGTCAAATATCAGGCTGAGCAAGACGCCATCACCACAATAACCACAACACACACACCAGTCACTATGACAGGAGAGTTTTACTCCTCTGAGGGCAAACATTCCTGATTGAATACTCTACCTCGTGTGGTGAGTATAGAAGGTGAACAATTTGTGGAAATGAAACTGCCACAGTGGAGCAAAAGTCATACGTAATGCCATACCAAAAACTGCATTACCTTAACCTTTTGGGCTGTAAAAAGTCCACACACGGCATGCACGCTTCAAAGGAAAGCATTCAAATAAAACTTCCATTCCATACTGAGAATTCTGAGGTAAAGTAAAATCTGTTTTGGACCCAACTGTTTTGATCAAACAGTTGGGTTCACCAAAATCCTTCATATCAAATCCATCACAAAAAAAGGATGTTTGATGTGACAGCATGGAATGGACAAGTACAGTATGGTGCAACAAATGCTACATTCAATTGATTTACCCACAACACGACCATACAGCCCCCCCCCCCCCCTGCCTAAATACCTTTGCTACCCTGACAATATGATGCAGTATAAGTTTTGGTAGCTTAATGATAGACTTTGGCAAAGCCAAAACTGCTGAGGCAAACTTTCCAACCGCGCGCTAGAGAGAAGGGAGAAGATGAACAACAGGGTTACTGCTACAATACAACAGGGTTACTGATGCAATACAACAGGGTTACTCTAGATTCACACGCTTGCGTTGCATTACTGCATGCCGGTGGGTTTTCCCGACAGTCGGGGAGTGTACTATGGTGTATGCCTTGAAGCATAACCGTAATTTGATTGGCTGGTGCCTTGCGTTGCTGTCCTTTGGTGCAGCAAAAGTTGAACATTTCTCAACTTTTTGACGGAAGCGACAGGGGAAATGTAACGCAACGGAACCACAATTCATTTCAGCAACGGATGACATAAGCCCATGTAAAGTGAACAAGATGCGTCTCCAGCACTGCATTCAATGCAAGCGTGTGTGGACACCGTTACAGCTACAATACAACAGGGTTACTGCTACAATACAACAGGATTACTGCTACAATACAACAGGGTTACTGCTACAATACAAAGGGGTTACTGCTTACAACAGGGTTAGTGCTACAATACAACAGGATTACTGCTACAATACAACAGGGTTACTGCTTACAACAGGGTTAGTGCTACAATACAACAGGGTTACTGCTTACAACAGGGTTAGTGCTACAATACAACAGGGTTACTGCTACAATACAACAGGGTTACTGCTACAATACAACAGGGTTACTGATGCAACACAACAGGGCTACTGCTACAATACGCTCCCTGGCAGTCAAAACACCACAACAGAAACACATTCAGATCCATATGACACATACTATGGATTAAAGGAAGAGAGAAGAACAGTAATGCAACACATTATTTTGTGATTGTTACATTTGTAAAAGTCACACAGGCCATTCTCAAGTAACACACTGTTCAGACAGGTAATGATGACATATACCATATGACAACCGTATGATATTACATATTTGTCCAACAATAACATTATCTGCCACAGAAGAAGACAGGGGAGTCTGTCCACCACCTCACCTGGAAGGCTGACTTTTTGGGTGGTTCTTCCTCTTTTTTCTCCTCCTCTTCCTCCTCTTCCTCGCTGTCAGTCTCAAATAAGTAATAGTCTCCACTTCTAACCACTGAGAGAAGAAAGACCCAAACCAGAGTTCACATTCAGTTTCAGCTATGTAGCTATGTAGATATATGTAGCAAGGGATTTATGCCACGTGACTGTAATCTCATATTATTCCCTCTTTAGATCAATAACTATTGGACTGATTAGCCTGGAAAAGAAACACATGACACATGAATAGCATAGAGAATCTGAATTAGCAGAATTGAATTAGTAGTTCGATACAATGAAAAATGAGACCAAAATGTAATTCTCCAGAGCTGCGATTACACAGCTAGTGCACACTGTATAGCTTGGGAGACTAGAAAGGTGACAACCCACGGAAGTATCCCTACCACATTAGTATATCAATCAAGCAGACAAGATGAGAAGCGGCTTTAAGTCTATACCTAATTTGTTTAGTAGGAAGGTAAATGAGTGAATAATTTATTAGTCTACACCTACTGCACGTAAGTAAGTGTCTAAATCACAACACAAGAAGGGTACGGAAATAGGGAAACTGCCTTGTGTCCTTGAACAGAAGAATCACCATGGAGGAGAGAAGAGGACAAGGGGAGATGCAGGAGTAAGGGACTAGGGCTATGATATAAGGGAAGGTATAATAAATATGCATTTATTGTATGTATATGAGTGTATATATCGACATTAGATATAAACAGGGGGTACTTCAAAGGTAGACTGTGACCAGAATGGGGATTAAACTGCCGGTAAAGGAGCTTAAGGAGATATCCATACAAGAACAAACAAAATATATGCATTTATATAGGCAATTCTTGCATGGATTACCGTAGCTTCCAAGAGGAACCATATACATTCGACCAGTGCTAATTTGATATTTGACGAGTATCTGCAAATCAAACTTATTTAGACCACTTTTAAAGTTCCCCTGACAATGTAATGAAAAAGATGTAATGTTTTCTCCTCATTCCCCCCACTCTACCACCACTGCAGTAATCTGCTGGCTTTACAGAGAATTGGGTAGTGATGAAGTGGATGAAAACCTGGAGGAAGAGGAGACTTTACATCTTTTTAGTGATTTGAAACACAACAGAACGATTCTCAACTGTGGGCTCCATAGACCAACCCCCCCCCCCCCCCACTCTGTGACTATGTCAATCAAACAACAATCCAATAGCATCCAGCCAATAGCCTTTTCACTTCTCTTTGATGCAAACTACTTTCTATTTAAGGTCCTTCCACATGACGGTATGTGACCGTAAATATGAAAAAAAAAAATGCCATCTTAGTAAGTACTTATATCTGAGAAAAGTGCATAGAGGACACAAAGTCAAGTTGGTAGGATCCTTAAATAGAGCATGAAAAGCAGTGAGCATGGACAATATGGCATGTGTTGTTGTTTACTTCAGAGTGTCTGTTGGAGCCCAGGGCAGTGTGGGAATCCCCTGAGTTCTGGTCAAGGACACAAGGACCAATAAGAGCAGAGAAGACAGGTGATTGGTCAACCTACTGGAAGCATGGTCAACCCAAGGCCTCCACCACTGCTTTTTTTTGGCCTTCTTTTTCTCTGCTCCTAAAATAAAATGTTGGTGACAACATTAATGAAAAAAACTGGAGCATAAAACTCTTGTCTTTAAATAATCATGTGATTATTGTGTACATTATGGGTGTCCACAGCCAGCTGTTTAGTTGGCTGTATCTGTGAAAGATTTGATAATATGTCCACTTTACTTAACAAACACTTAACACAACATTGTAATCACAATGGCATTTCACTATATGTTTTACAAAATATCTATTTTGTATGTGACAAATAAAATCCTTGTAATCCTTCTAATCAATCAGTGAGTGAAAACTTGACCAACCCAAATCATCTTGGGTTTACTGATCATTTTAAGGTTACAAAACTTTATAAAGCTATCAAAATATGTTCCATAGTATACATATCTGATTCCTGTCACTGCAAGGCTTAGACGTCCTCTTGCACTGAGATTTCTGCCATACCATCATCATCATCCTCTTCCTCAGGTGGGATGAGGTTCTGGCCGTCGCTGGACTCCTGGGTCATGGAGAGGATCTTCTCCTTGCCCTTCTTGAACTTCTGCTGCCGGGTCTTAATCCGGTCCATCCTGGTATCAGCACACAGAAGAGGGCAATTGACCCAAAATGACAACTTAAAAGCATCACTTGTCTGACCTAGGTCACAACTATGAAAACACACAGCTATGCTTGCCTCTGAACAATATGTCATGAAACACTTCTTCCATATAAATACAGTAAACAGCATGCTTACTGGAGCTAGCAGACATCAGACATTAGCTTTTACTAATGCTAAAGTTGCTTGTCCTCATTTAGCATTATAACTAATTAATTCCATCATGGCTGATTAAAGGCCCATGTTTCCAGGGCGCATAATGCATCAGGAAGAGTTAGCATATAACTAGAGAAGGATCCCACTGTCTCTTCAGCTGCTCCATGGACTTGTTCTCCTCCTCCAGCCGAGCCTTGACTGCCTTCACGATGGTGGCCTGGAACAGCTCAGCCCCTCTGCAGGAATAATGCATGTCAAGATCAGCAGGGTGTGTGTGTGTGTGTGTGTGTGTGTGTGTGTGTGTGTGTGTGTGTGTTGTTGTTGTTCTGAGGGACCCTCTCCTCTGTACCTGGATGCGAGGATCTGTGCGGCCCTGATGTCAGCTACCACATGCAGGAAGTAGTAGCTCATGAAGACACGCCTCTGGAGCAACAGGAAGGCGAAACAGATGCTGTCCCAGATGATACCTGCTTCGTCGCTTGGCAATTCACACGTCTCATCTACCACAATATAAAACAAAACAGCAAAGAGCCAGCCAGGCTAGTTACAGTATTATAACTAAAAGACTTCTAACATGGGGTTTATAACATGGGGCATCAAACTGGCAGTGACACAATGCATAGAAATGATGCATTAGCATCTTAGAAAGAAGGTGCATTTCAGTGAGGAGCCAAGTTCAGATGTTTATAGCACAAACACCAAAAACCAAGTTGTTGAGCAATTATATACTGTATTCATCGACTCAGACAATGATGTGTAAAATGTCAGACGTAAATTGAGCATATAAGAAATATCAAACAGCTTGGAAATGTGAGCTGGTGGACCGCTTAAGGTCGTGCAGTGGAATAAGAGACGGAGTCCAAGGTCTGGTGTGGGTGAGGAATAGATTGGATGCCAGCTGTGATAATAATATACATCAGCAGCTTGTAATTCTCACGAATGATTTTCAGTGATGAGCTCAGCTGCTGGCATGGCTCGGCTGTTATGACCATCAGATCACAAGACAATAAATTGGCAGTGCAGCTTTGCCAACAGAGGAGCACACATTCACACTTTGTACTGAGCTTGGATGACCACATACAGTACTGTAGTCTGATGACCAGCCATACACATTTATGTGTGTGTGTGTGTGTGTGTGTGTGTGTGTGTGTGTGTGTGTGTGTGTGTGTGTGTGTGTGTGTCTGTCTGTTTGTACGTGTGTGTCTGTGTCTGTGTGTGTGTGTGTTTGAAAAGAAGTAAGTTGAGTACCTTTCATAGCTTTGATTTCATCGTAGACTTTGTACTCTTTAATGGTGCAGGCGAGACTAAACAACTGGATCAGCCAGCACTGGTTCACCATCAGGTCTTTGATGTAGCCACACGCAAGGATCTGTACACACACAGAACATCCAGTGGACAATCAGCCATTTTGTCTCGACAGCATATCTCCAGATAGATCTAACAATTACAGATGGGATGAACAGGAAAAGGAGACAATAAGTATAAGTAAATATACTTTTTTGATCTGATGAGGGAAATTTGGTCTCTGCATTTAACCCAATCGGTGAATATGTGAAACACAAACAGCACACAGTGAACACACAGTGAGGTGAAGCACACACTAATCCCGGCGCAGTGAGCTGCCTGCTACAACGGCGGCGCTCGGGGAGCAGTGAGGGGTTAGGTGCCTTGCTCAAGGGCACTTCAGCCGTGGCCCACTGGTCGGGGCTCGAACCAGCAACCCTCCGGTTACAAGTCCTGAAATAGAAACATCAGTGTGAAAATGACAGGCATTAAAGTGGTTCTTACAGACAGTATGTTCTTCATGGTGATGACAAATATGTTGTAGGCAATGAGGAAGTCCCAGTAGTGGAGGATCTTCTTGATAGGCTTGAGCAGCAGGTCTCCGCCAAAGAGCAGGAAGTAGAAGCAGGCCACCAGGTAGCCCATGCAGAAGACACTGATACGCGTGGTGCCTGTGATGAAGATGATGGTGAGGACGAACCAGAACAGGTAGCTGAACATGATCACCTTCAACATGTCCAGGTATGACCTGGCAGAGATGGGAGATGGGGGATTAGTGAGCAGGGCTGCACAATTATCGCAATCCTAATACCTAATCGCAAAAGCTATAAATAATATTGTGCACAGTTCTCACATTTTCTCACATTTCTGACTTTTATATTAATTTCATCAGAGACGGTTGATAAAAATGTATATTAAGGATCTTTGATTTCATCCTCCATGACTATGAGCAGAGCCGGACAATAAAAGCTTGATCTTAAATCTTACAGGCACCCCCCTACATCCTGATGAAGTAAGACTCCTCAATAAGGGTTTAAGTTTTGTCCCTTGTAAACCTGCTGATTTCTTTACTACTAAAATAGAACTATTTACATTTTTTCGCAATCTGAGACTGAAAAGTTACTTCAAGGACACAACTATCTCTTTTCAGGCATCCAACAAACAAGAGCGAGGTAAATTTAAACCTACAAGCACTTTTTGCCCCCCTGTCTTTAACTCCTCATTAAATACTTTTTGTCGACTTGTAGAACGTGATGTTGAGCAGCTGTTTAGCAATCCTCCTCCTACTGTACAAACAGTACAAATAACATGACATTATCTGAAAGACAGGCCCTGGACATGCTTTGTAAAGACAAACATATTGTTGTGAAGCCAGCAGACAAGGGAGGTGGTCTAGTGATTATGCCTAAAACCCTCTATAACCAAAAGATCAGACCTATTACAGAACTTTACCTTCTGACCCTACTAGTAAATTTCAAAAGGAGATAGAGCTTTTTCTCCAGCAAGCTCACTCTTCTTCCATAATTTCTGAACGAGAGTTTAAATACCTGTTCAATCGTACCCCAACTAGACCAGCTTTATACATTTTGCCAAAAGTCCACAAAAGTCTCTCCAATCTACCTGGCCTTTGGTCACCACGCTCCCTAGCTACCTCAGGGACAAGTCTGACTTCCTAAAATGTTTATCACAGATTGGTCATTTAAGTCAGAATGTTTTGCTTGCCACTATGGACGTAACCTCTTTATACACTATCATCCCTCACATTGACGGTTTGACCGCTCTTAAATATTTCCTTGATCTTGGGACTGATGATGATGGACTAACAACTGAATTCAATGTAAAAATGACTGAACTAGTGCTTACTAAAAATGACTTCTTGTTTGAACATCAATATTACATTACATTACATTACATTACATTAATACATCAATATTACCTTCAGATCATCACCACTATGGCCCCTGACTATACTAATTTATATCTTGGTTTCTTAGAAGAACAGTATGTGTTCAATAACAATCCTTTTTTAGAGAAGATCATGTTGTACAAAAGATACATTGATGATTGTTTTGTAATTTTCCATGGCTCATTACCTGAATTTGAATTGTTTGTCTTATACTGCATATGAACTGCCTAAGACCATCCATCAAGTTTACTTATTCAGCTAGTACCACCTGTGTGGACTTTTTAGACACTTGTATTTCACTTACTGATGGAAACATTGTCTCCTCTTTGTACAGGAAAGACAAAGAGAAAAATAGTTTACTTCATGCCACAAGTGCCCACCCTACATCTCTGAAACGAGGTCTGCCCTTCAGTCAGTTTACTAGACTGCACCGGATTTGCTCCGACAAAAATGACTTTGAGGCCCAAGCCAGAATCCTATACAGAAATTTTAGCTCTAGAGGATATCCCAACAGCTGGCTTGATAGAGCACTAGACAAAGTACGTGCATCTGATACACAACCACCCAATTTGACCTCTAAACAAAATGAGAACCGCTCTATTCTAAAATTGACATATAGTCCTTGGAGCAGTGACATCAGAAACATTGTTAATTCCGATTGGCATATAATTAAAAGCGATGACCAACTGAGTGGTCCCTTTCAGAATTTACCTCTCTGTGTCTTTTCTAGAAACCCTAATCTCAAAGATAGGCCGGCCCATGCTGACACTGCCACGCCACCTCCTCCTAGCACTCTCTCTAATGCCAAGGGTAATTTCCCCTGCAAAAGTTGCACTTCATGTTCACACTACCTGAAACTTTAGTCTTTCACACATCCACACACACATAAGACATATAAAATCAAACAGTTCATCACATGCAAATCCACCCATGTTGTGTATATTTTAATCTGTCCTTGCCCATTGCTGTATGTAGGTAAAACCACCAGGGCCTTACGAACAAGAGCAATTGAACATAAGAGTGCAATTAGGAGAGCTGATGAAATGTCATCTGTTGCCCGACATTTTCAGTCTGCAGGACACTCCATTGCTGACCTGAGATTTCTGGGTGTGGATAGGATCCTGCCTAAAAGGAGAGGCGGGGACTTGGATAGAACACTGCTTCAGAGAGAATATTTCTGGATTTCTGAACTTGGTAGCCTTTGTCCAAAAGGGATAAACGAGGACTTAAATCTATCATGCTTTTTGTAAAACTTTTATCTCGTTAACTCTTTTAAATGAATGTCTACAAGTGTTGTAACAAAAACAAATGCATCTATACTTGTTGTCTGGGTCTGGCCTAAAGCCCCCCCCTACCACCCCTGTCTCTTGATTGCCCTTAACCCAACTGGGTACTTGTTAATTGCCCTTAACCTAACTGGGTACTTGTTAATTGCATGTCTGTAGTTGATTCACTGTGAGCATTGAGAATAGCCGGGCGGCTGAAACGTCTGCTCTTGCTCCCAAAATTAAATGAACAAACTCCTTTCTGAAGACTTTGTTTAAGTCATTTCTTTCAGTGTGCAAACTACTCCTCTCTCTCTCTTCAACTCTTGGTTTAAACGCACCTGGCTAAACTCTAGATCATCTGAGCGCAACAATACTCCCCTGCATCCTCCTTGACTATGCCACTTGTAGTTGGTTGGTGTGCGTAGTGTGTGAGGGGCACAGGGGTGCTGTGCTGCTTCTGCTCACCAATTAGAGGTGGCATAAATTAAAGAGACATTTGGAATATTGAACTGAATCAACTCACTGACATTCAAAAATCATATCGCAAATCACAATCACAATATCTGTCAGAAAAATCGCAATTAGATATTTTCCCCAAATCGTGCAGCCCTATTAGGGAGTGACACATACTGTACTTTCAGTCTTTTGTTCAACAACGTTGTCAAAAGTGACTCACAGTTCAAGGGAATGCATACACTTTTCTACTGTTGTCCAGTTACAAAACTGCATTTAGCAGAGCACTGAAACTCCTGTCCAACTACAGTTAAAAGAGGCCAAGTCCTCCCATTTGGCCCTGTGTCCATTATCATCTGGCTCTCTCTCTGAAACTCACACGAAAAATCTGAAGCCGCAACACAGGTGTTCGAAGTGCTCTGATGAAAAGTGTGATGCTGCGATACGGCCTTGCTATGATGGGCCCCAAAATGGATGACTCAACCTTGTCTGTGATGCTCAATCATCACATGGCCCCCTACAACACCACCCCCCACCCCACTCCTACCTGCACTCCATACTTAAAAGCTACTTATCGAGTTAGGGGAAAGAAAATAGCATCCGAGCCCAAGAAAGGCCAAGCGAGATGGAGGGAGTGATTGAGGCCCATAGATTTTTCCCTCTTCCATCTGTAACCCGATCGGCCTGTGAGAGAGACGAGAGAGTGCACTGTGTGCCTGAGAGGGAAGCAGCCCCACTAGGTCAGGGTGGAGAGGAGAGGAGAGGTGTCCTCTTAGCCAGGCTTGTTGATGGACAGACGGGCTGTTAATGAAAGAGTTATCCACTTTGCACACCAAAACAGTGGGGGATATGGACAGGGTGTAATCAATTAGGGGCCGGCAGTCTGGGACCCAGCGCACCCTCTCGCTACCACTTCCTCTCTCTCTCTCTCTCTCTCTCTCTCTCTCTCTCTCTCTCTCTCTCTCTCTCTCTCTCTCTGTCTCTATCTCTGTCTAGCGCTCTCTCTCTATCACTGCCTCCATCTATGCCTCTCAATCGCTTTCACATAGTCTCTATCAGGACACATCTCCTAATCCCTGTGGTTAGGCAATTCCCAGGCCGGTCAAGCGGAGCCAGGAGTAGAGTACTCCCAAACAGGATCAGAGATAAGATTATTAGATGAAGTATGTGTACACTATCATTATGGAGTAATGTCTGGAATGCCATTGCTGAGTAGTCTGTTGTAGTGCTATGTAGCAGGCTTGTGCAAAATTCCAAAATTGAATTGAAACTGGCTCTTAAATTCCAATTCAATTTTTGAATTTCACTTGCATTTCAATTGAGGTAGCAAACAGGAAGCAGAATTGCAATTAGAATTTTGCACAACCCTGCTATGTAGTCCTTTCTGGTGTAGCATACACATTATTAGGTAACTTCTATGGCAGTTCTATAGTAACTGATTTGTGCTTCTGTCAAAAAGATGCACAAATCTAAGAAAGTAAATGAAGATTTTGGTCCAAAAAAAATCTTCATCAGGATATTCAATCAACACAATTTCAACAATGTAACCTAGTTTATAAACGTGTTATAAAGCACCAATTCAAAGGAACTTTGTGGTCGAGAATTTATGGTCCTTCCACCGGTGATGAGCCATGTGTTGAGCCGAGCTAACAGGAACAGTAATGCATCCCTGATGATCTCTGCTCTCCTCTGCTCTGCTCTGTACCTGCAGTGAATGAAGTCTGGCACTGGGTTGTAGACACTGAAGGATGCGGCATCCAGATCTCGGCAGATCTCCACGTTATCTCCAGCCATGAGACGCACGGCCGCCTTGTTCTCATCGTCAAATACCTGCCTCTGCAGCGATGCACACAACAGCAGCATGAAGTCATCTGCATAGAGAGAGAGAAAGAGAGAGAGAGAGAGAGAGAGAGAGAATAGAGGAGTTCAATCACTCAGCTAAGAATGTGACTTTTCTCCCTCACCAGGCCTGCATGACATTGTGGGGAGGAGTGGTGTAGTGACTGGTGTCACAGCTTGACAAAGGTTTGATACCTGACCATTACAAATGTCCGTCACCTTGGACTTTAGTTTTTCAGTTTTTACATGATTTAGAGTAAGTATTGGAATGCAAACAGAGAGCAATGCCAGGAGCACACAGTAACTTGTTTATAGGTCTGAACTAGCCAGTATTAGACAAATGATGGTGATTATGTACATGATGAATACTGTTACTGAATACTGGTGACAGACATTTCTTTAAACATGGTGGGACTTACAGGCGAGAAACGAGGGGTTGGGTTTAGTGTGAAAGTCAGGCAAATAGAGCCATTTGATCACATTTGAGTCTGTGGTAGAGTTTGGAAACCTCCAGGGGTAGTCTGTATACAAAACACAGAAAAATCATCAGTTATCTAGCACACATACAATCAATGCCCATTAAATCAGAATAAATATTTCACACTATACACATATCACATATACACACACACATATATATATACATTTCTTGAAACTCCTGCATATTTCATTCTAATATAATGGCAGTAGTCTTTTTAGACACAATATACATTGTAGCATTGCACTATACATTAAAAACAAAAAAAGCTATGATAAGACACTAAAGCCCTGAGGCTTGCTTCCATTGTGATGCCTTAGGGGAGGGGAAGGGGCAAGTGGCATCACATCACAATCTTTACATCCAAACCTCAATACATTAAATAATTCAAGCAAACTATACTGCATTCGATATTGAAGTATGGCGTCATATCATATCACTATCAACATCCACACAGGTACAAACAACTGTAACGTCAGTGGGCCTACCTTTGCAGGCTGCTGGTGGTATCCCAATGCACACAAAGTACTGGAGGGTGAGCAGGCAGGCCAGGAAGCAGCAGTATTTGGGCCAGATCTCGGCGATGGCTTTCCTCCGCCGCCGGTACATGACTGCGATCAGGCCAAAAGCATGGAGCATGGCATAGAAGTCCATCCTCTGTCCAATAACATTGACCACAAGCAGGAAGCACACCTGTTTGATGCACAAATAGAAACAGATACAATAGGGAAAGAATTATTGACCTGAATTTAATGGAACTGAATTTAATTTAGTTTAATTGAAATGAACTTAACATAGGTGAGATTAGTACCTGAATTTAAATTATGTATAATTCTTTGATACTATATATTTAAACTGGTTTCTCAAACCTCAAGCCCAAACTTGTAGAAGAAGTAGTTGATGAAGTATTTGGCACAGTTGACAATGCCCATGTCAAGGTGCTGCCGTGTGATGTCATGGAAGATTGTTCTGGAAGGGGGTGGGCTGAGGCCGTTATGCAGGCGGTAGTACTCCTGGTGTCGGTAGATGGTCACCTCAAAGGCTAGGATAGCCAGCATCAACAAGTTGTTCTAGCACAAAGAAAATGACAAAAAATAATTTCTATAAACATCATGACAGCACTCCTTTAAATATATGGTCTGATTCTTGACGATTACTCTCTGGGTCAGAACAAATATATCAGGAAGCACCAAAGAAGAAACATTGGTATTAACACGTGAAGGCAGCCAAAAGCCTCATTTATGCTCAATGTTTAAAACAGATATAGATACAGATATATATATATATATATATACGGACGGATGCCAGCATTCATTCTCTGCATTTATTACGTCCGTTCACCTCAACCTTACGAATACGGACGAAACAGATCAATGTATGAAACGAACATAGCCATTTACGTATGAAAAAGGAGCAGGCTTAATTCAGAGGTAGTTTCCCATCGAAATCAAGTTCTTACTCCTTAACTCACCCTGAGATTCTCCAGCAACTTATCGAACTTCTTCAGACCCACCCAGTTGGAGGGATCAACAAGATCTTTATACAGCAGGGACTCCTTCAGCTCGTCCGCCTGGTGTTTTTGGTAGCCGTCAGGCTGGAGAGGAAACAGGAACAAATGGGGCATTTCAGAACAACACTGTTCTCTCCATGACCAATGTTTGTCATGGATTTTGGAGGATCGATCCTAATATACGGTGAGCAAGCTGTTTTTGTTTTCTTTAAATTTATCTTCAACCCAGCACATTAAGAATGAAGTTACTCTCTCTCTCTCTCTCTCTCTCTCTCTCTCTCTCTCTCTCTCTCTCACACACACACACACACACACACAGTAACACACACAACACAAAAACAACATTTTGTATTGCTAACCATGGAGCAGTTACTGGAGTATGTAACAGGCTCAATGGATTCCAGTTGGTACAACATCTTGCAGATGATGATGATGCAGGTCCAGATGGTGCAAACGCTGGAGGCGTGGGGGCGGAACTGACCATAGGGCATAGCGAATGCCCAGGACACCAGGAACACATAATTAAACAAGGACACCTGCAATACAATATACACACGCACATGTAAATGTTTTCATTTGGATCCGAAAAGCAGGCAAGGATCCAAATACTTTGGGAAGAGTCATTTACAAGGTAAAAAGGTCTACATGACACACACACACACACACACACACACACACACACACACACGTCACAGTGTGCAGAAATACAGTATTATCAATGTATTCACTATTGTCGTGTCTTAATGCACTTATTTGATTTTTGCGGTGTTACTTTGTCTTGTGTGCTGTGTTGTGATTTTGCTTTGCGTTCATGTGTGAGCCTTGATGATCCCTTGACAGGTGTTCCAAATCAATCCTAAACTGACAATAATGAACTGAAGGACTCTGAACTATCTAGCCTATCGGAGCAGGACTGGGCAGATATATAGTACAGCAGGAGCAGGGGCGACAGCAACAGTACAGCAGCGGCAACAGCTCTGTGACTCCAGGCATTAACGCGCACAAGCTATACTCTGGGTGGCAGATTTGGTCTGCACCCAGTGATGTGAGTACCCCTGTTCTTTGGCCTAATGCGACGTTGGCATTTGACTCTGGGTATAGCTTATGTTGCACACTGTCCGAGTTTTCACTGTGTTTCAGCGGAGTGATTGCATCACTGCTGGCATCGAGGTGGAGAACTGTGTGTGACCGATGGAGTGCTGTGGACAGTACTGTGCTGCGCTTGGACTACTTGGGGGTTGCTGTTCGGGGTGAGCTGCTGGGCTAGGCTTGGCCAACACTGAAGTTGCTGGACTGCTTGCTTACAGTACTTGCTGGTGGCTGGAACTGTTGCCCTGTAGGGATCTGGTGCTGCTGGTGGCGGTATTGCTGACTGTTGGTTGGATTGAGCTGGCTCGTGTTTTTATGACTGCAGTGTATAAATTTAGTGCTATTTTAATGTGTTTCATGGTCAATTGACTATTCATATTTAATGTATATCAAAAGACTGAGCCCTTTGCCTCATTGATTGGTTCTTCTGCCTACTGCCTCACAAACCTTTACTTTAAAAACTGGTTTAAAAATTGCTGTCTGGTCACGGGCAACATGCACATGTTGTTCAGAAAGTGATTCAACAGAGGATGGGATCAATGACAAGTATTGGGATAAGACATTCAGGTCGATCAGAGGTCGATTCAGTAAGTGTAGGCTTTTCACACACGATTTTCCTGTACCTCACGAGTGTCACTGCACTGTAGCTCAACTGGTAAAGTAGAGCAATGTCCTGCAAGACACCATTTGACTCGGAGGGAGTATGAGGCATGTGGTACTGATGAGGAAGTATTCCCAGGGTCTCACCTCTTTGACCGACACCAGTATGATGTAGGAGGAGACGATCTTGATGATGTGGATCTCCAGGAGCCACCAGATGAAGAGCTGGAGCTTGTGGAAATATTCCAGAAACTTCAGGAAGAGGACAGTCAGCCGGTCCACCACCAAATGCCACTTGTTCTTCAGGTCTACACACGGAAAATGATGATCAGTTGAAAATATTCAGGGGCACACAATTATATCTTAGATGTGCCTTACTTTTAATGCACTGTGCACCTAAAACATAGCTATGGTTATGGTTAGTGGCAACATTGACTATAGGATCATCCACTACTTTAGTAGCCTGGCTGGCCAAACCAATTTGTATATCACCCAATCACTCAAAACTGGTACTCCCAACTAGGAAACGACCAGCTCATGGGAACTTCTACCAATCCACTAGGCAACATATGGCACCAGTAATGTGGCACCTGATTGGCTTGCTTGTGAAAGTGTGACCTGACGTGAGCGCCCATGGGATGGTGACGAGAGCAGTGAACCCCCATGAGATGGAGGGATGAAGCTAACTGGCTGAAGCTGACCCAAATCCTCACCCCCTGAAAGGGAGGGCGGGAGAGAGGGAGGGAGAAAGGGAGGATGGAAGGAAAGAAAGAAAGAAAGACAGGAAGGAAAGAAAGCCAGTGAGGAAGAGAGGGGGAGGCGATCACTTCATCTTTACCTGAGCTCTGGTCGGATGGGGGCTCTGGCTCTGAGGCAGTGCTGCGGACGCTGTGGACACTCTCCTCCTGGCTGGACAGCATCAGGGAGGCTTGCCTGGACTTGGGCCCCTCCAGGCCCTTTACCACCAGCACCAACTTCTCGCTGCCGCCCCCCTCCTCTGGCTCCCGCTCCGAGCTCTCACTCTGCTCCTTCAGCAGTGGGTCAGGTGACGAGCTCAGCATGGTGATGTCTGCCAAGCTGCCCTCAGGGTGCGCCAGCCTGGAGAGCACGGGGAGGGGGCATTATAGCAGCAGCACAGAGACACACGCAGACACACACACATGCATGCGCACACACACGCATGCGCATACAGACGCACACACGCATACGCACACACACACGCATACACACACACGCATACACACAGACGCACACACACATACACACACACGCATACACACACACACACACACACACACATACAATACAATACACATACTATACACACATACTCATGGAATCAAAGCATCACAGGTTCAGCCTAATGATCTCAGACAGCAGCAATACAGCATCATGGTGGAATTTCAGAGAAGCCATAGCCCATGTCCTTTGCCATTTCAAAGTGAACAAAAACAAACACATACACAAACTAGCAAGAAAACAAATAATATAATTATTGAATAATCAAAAATTACAAATAAAAAAGAGCATACAAAAGAGAAGAAAGAATTGATTAGTCATCACAATAATCCTGGTCTTGGCATACTGTTTTGCCTGGCATACTGTGGGGATTTGATGCTGCTACTCATGATTGCAGGGAACAGACTCAGGCAGTGGAGCTCAGGGTTTCTCTGGGTTTGCATGACATGGCCGCATGTCAGGGTCAAGCATCTTAGGGACCTCCAACACAAACCCACTTACTTGTTCTCAGGAGAGGGGATTTTTTGCTTGATGCTGATCAAGAAAGAAGTGAGTTATGGAGAGGAAAGAGAGAGATAAAAATAGACACTTGAGACGTTGGAGTCCTCTATTTCTCTCTGTGGAGGGAAACTATGTTTACAGAGTAGCGATGCCTTCATTGTAAGAGCATAGCAAAGGGCATCACAAAGGTCATACCAGGTGTGGGACTAGGACAGAAAGTGCTGCAAAAGAGAGTGGTTTAATCATGCAACGTTGTGCTTACGTGAGAAAAAAGGGGAGTAAAATATTTGTGAGGGGAGATATGGGATGAGGATGAAGGGTTGTCAAGGGTGCATAGCAACAAGGCAGGAACAACAGGAAGAAAAGGAAGTCAGAGTGTGGACCACCAAGGTCCTGAAAACTTAAAACAGGGTCATCACAATTACATGGTACAGAATACTCTCAAAAAGCTACATATTGTCAGTCTAGTGGGTATGTACACTAGATGTACTATATATGTACACTAGATGTACTATATATCTATATATGTATATATAGTATCTGTATAATGGAAAACTGGAAAAACTGTTTGCATATTCACTTAGTTCCCAGAACAAATTACAGAGCAATACAGGGAGTGGGGCATAGAGGTAGGGAGGGACTGAGTCATTCACAGAGAGTCTATGGGAACCAAAAGAAGCAAGCAGTGACCCACCTATTCATGATTAGATAGACACGGCTACTGACTTTGGCATGGCTGTGTCAAGCAATGGATGGATGAAGAGATATAGAGATGAAGAGAGAGAGAGAGAGAGAGCAAAGGGGAAGGAGAAAGAGAGAGAGAAAGCAGTGGAGAGAGTGAGGATGTTAATGGGGCAAAAGCAGTGTTCAGAACATATCCAGATAGTGTGGCACACAGCGTGGCAGATGGCAAAGTGGGCATGAGAGATGGCATGATATAGAGTCTAGATTAGGGGTGTCCAAACTACGGACCGCGGGCCAACTGCGGCCCGCCACGCACTTTACTCCGGCCCGCCGAGCATTTATTAGTTTATCATAGATACGGCCCGCCACACACTTTAATCCGGCCTGCCGTGCATTCAATTAGGTTATCAGAGGCCGCTCGCTATTTTTTTCTAGAATAGACAACGTTGTGATTAACTTTAGGCTACTGCAAACTGCTTTACACTCTTCTTAGAGAGTGTTTACCATGTCAATGTCAAAACAGCTTGTTACATCAAGATACATACAGTAGTATCTCCATTGCAGCAGATCTAACTACGTTATGCTACTCCATTTAATTGGGAACGTATTTGAGCGTGCACAAGAGGGAGAGAGTGCGACAGTTTCCAGCTGGCTTGTCATTGTTGATAATTGATATCTCCTTTTTATAAGAAACTTTTAAAAGGAAATCACGATGGCAACAGTAGTTCCCACTATTGACCATTTATAAGCTGTGAGCCATAGGCACAGCACTAGCCATAGGCTAGTGGAGCTGGCAAAATAGTCTTGTAAAGTGACAGTGCACCATTTATAAATGAATTAAACAACATCAAATAGTATTTTCTTAAGAAATTAATTTTCTAAAACAAAATGACTGTCATTTAAATGATACAAAACATTATATATATATATATATATATATATATATATATATATATATATATATATATATATATACACACACACACACACACATTATTTTTTTGGTGTGTGGTCCGCCGGCCAATTTTCAAAACCCTTGAGTCAAAAAGTTTGGACACCCCTGGTCTAGATAGAATTGCAATGGAATGGCAAGCAATGAGTTGGTTATTGTTACATCATACTACAACAGATGACAGGTCTCTGGATTGTGATTGAAAAGATGACTGAAGAGTCATGTTGTTAGAAGTAAAAGTGAAGTAAAGTTGAAAGTGACAGTAAAGAATACCTAATACATAAAATCAAATTCATTTTCTGGGCATGTAACAGCCCTGTATAAATCTTGTCAGTATGTCATCAGTTTCCATGTGAAAAACTGCATACTCCACATTGAGCACTATGCTAGTGAGTGTGTGTACTCTTAAACAGTCCTTACCTAAAGACATTATGGTTATGGTTATGATTATTGTATTTAGCAGATTCATTTATCCAAAGTCACTTACAATGTTATAAGCCCCATCAGTCCCTGCAGACAACTGAACTTCTATTACCTGATCCAGTCTCCATTTCTATTATTGCATGAGACAACACTGGGCTCAGGGGTCAACAACACTGGGCTCTGGGGGTCAACAACACTGGGCTCTGGGGGTCAACAGCACTGGCCTCTGGGGTCAACACTGGGCTCTGGGGGTCAACAACACTGGGCTCTGGGGTCAACACTGGGCTCATGGGTCAACACTGGGCTCTGGGGTCAACAACACTGGACTCAAGGGTCAACACTGGACTCATGGGTCAACACTGGACTCAGGGGTCAACACTGGGCTCATGGGTCAACACTGGGCTCATGGGTCAACACTGGGCTCAGGGGTCAACAACACTGGGCTCTGGGGGTCAACAACACTGGGCTCTGGGGGTCAACAGCACTGGCCTCTGGGGTCAACACTGGGCTCTGGGGGTCAACAACACTGGGCTCTGGGGTCAACACTGGGCTCATGGGTCAACACTGGGCTCTGGGGTCAACAACACTGGACTCAAGGGTCAACACTGGACTCATGGGTCAACACTGGACTCAGGGGTCAACACTGGGCTCATGGGTCAACACTGGGCTCATGGGTCAACACTGGGCTCAGGGGTCAACAACACTGGGCTCAGGGGTCAACAACACTGGGCTCAGAGGTCAACACTGGGCTCTGGTTCTTGACTGGGAGGTGTCTCCACAAGTCTTACCTGTAGATGCTGCTCTCCTGTTTGGTGACGACGGCCTTGAGGTCAGTGAGCTGCAGAAAGCGCTCGTGGAAGTAGTGCAGGTGCAGGACAGTGACCAGCAGGAAGGACGTGGGGATGAAGATCCGTGCAAACAGCTCCGTCGTCACAAACTGCTCCAGACCGAGATCCTTCAGTCTGCATTAGGAGGAGAGAAAAACAGAGAGAGAGAGAGAGAGAGAGAGAGACGGATGGACAGACAGACAGTCAGCAGCGAGAGAGAGAGAGACGGACAGACAGACAGACAAACAGACAGATAGGCAGACAGAGAGACAGGGAAGATCGAGACAAATGAGCAAGAGAGTGTGAGAAGAGAGAGTTGTTTTTCTTTATTATCCTGAACAGTCTTGCAAAACACTATAGCTCTCTAGAAGCACATCTTCACTCTTACACATGATAGGCCTGGGGACTAGCAGGATTTAGTTAATGCATGTGAGCTAACAGACATCTGGGTATAGACTACTGTCTCACCCTGACATGACATGAACACACTGCACTGTTCCCCACTCCAGTACTGACCTGACATGGCTGAACATTTTAATACCATCAAATGCATTGGATATACATGTATGTGGCTTCACTCTAACATGGTGTGTTGCCATGATATATATACTGTAATATGATATATATATATATATATATATATATATACAGTACAGGCCAAAAGTTTGGACACACCTTCTCATTCAATGTGTTTCCTTTATTTTCATGACTATTTACATTGTAGATTCATCAAAACTATTAATGAACACGTGGAATTATGCACTTAACAAAAAAGTGTGAAATAACTGAAAACATGTCTTATATTGTAGTTTCATTAATCAAAGTTGTTATTTCTTTTAATTTAATACCATATTCAGTAAGACATAACTCTGTGGGCCAAATAACTTTGCATTCATTCATAGTTTTGACGCCTTCAGTGAGAATCTACAATGTAAACAGTCATGAAAATAAAGAAAATGCATTGAAATGAGAAGGTGTGTCCAAACTTTTGGCCTGTACTGTATATATATAGGCACTATTAGATTAATAGAGTAGGTGCAGTGCAGTCATGTCCGGGTTTCCCACAACAGTACTTACTTCTCCTCCTTCCAGCCGGTCATGTTGTGCCAGATTCTGGGCGAGTTCTCAAACTGGTAGGTGTAGACTAGAATGAGCACAAGCATGGTGTACACCACCACAGACATCCAGAAATACTTCAGGATCCTCCTCCACCACTCGTAGTGAACCTGACAAACAGACATCATCAGTATTGCTTTCTGGGATCAAATCTCCAGCAGTTTAGAGTGGAAACACTTTTGGTTAGGGGAAACTCATCCAACAAATGAACATTTTAGTGTATGTACTATTCCATTCGGTATGTGCTGAAAATCGCCAGGGTGCTCTGGCACCAGCACTAGTGGGACAGAACTGAAACAGGTCAACTGTAAACTGTAAATGTGGGTTTCTTCCAAAATGCCTTTAGTTAATTTGCAACCTGGCCAAGACTGAAATGAAAGTCTGTGCACCTGGTAGAGGGCCACACAGAAGAGGAACATCATCATGTAGATGATCTTGTACATGACGATTCGGCCCTGGAAGCTGACGAAGAAGAACATGCCCCCGCAGATGTAGATCCAGTACTTGACCAGCAGGCCCATGACCATGTTGCCCAGCACCTGCATGAGGTCATTCTCATCGCCATCGCCGTCCTCCTTCTCCTCGTCCTCTACATGACAGCAAGCCACAGCCACACTCAGACCAAAGCACACGAACCATGCACACTTCTCACAATGTACTCATACACCTGAAAACAACAAATATTGACTGAGTGTAATATAGCTATAATAAAATGTAACAAAATACAAGCGACTAATTGTGTAAACTGTGTAAAAGATTGACTCATCATTGACTCATAGCTTCCTCAACAGACATGCATCACAGTTTCCTGCCTGTATCTGCATAATCATCTTAGAATCTTTGGCGCCGTTGTGGCCTCACCCTTTTTAGGAGTGTCCACTTTAACGTCAGACAGGACCGTCTCCGTCTCTGCCTCCGCCTCCTTATTGAGCTTGTCCTGTCTCTCCATCAGTGTCTGATGCAGCAGCAGCCAGAAGCTCAGCAGGCACAGCATCTACAGTGGGAACCAGCCAAGCACAGGAAGAGACACTCAAACTCACCCAGCACAAAATAAACACCATAAAGAACTTCATAGGGGCTCTATAAAGCTATAAAGCTCTATAAAGCGAGAAAAGATCTAATAAAAGTTAGGTTATAAGACATGAACTTGTTTTGCTTGAGCCTGTTACTTGTATAAATGTGTTTTGACCTCATACTGTAAAACAAACTAACCATTATTGTTAGGCTTCCCAACCGCACTTCCTATTCATCTTAAGGGCCTTCACTGGTTAAGTCTAAAAAGTGCAGGTGATATACCATTCACACAGCTTTTCCTCTTTAATGAATAAATGCTCAGCTCAGAGTACAAGAGAGCCTTGAATAGAGCCATACTGCCAATGTGCAATATCACCCAAATGAGGCGATCAGTATGTTCATTATTGCCTGGATGAGTGCCTGTTCTCTGCTGCTGTGGGCAGGCCTGCCCAGTGTTTACCTTGGAGCCCAGGTCTGAGAAGGGGACGCGCGACTTCAGGAAGAGACCTGGCACGCCCGGCACCCGCTCGATGCTCCAGATGTACTGCAGCAGCAGGATGAGGTTGCCGTAGGCGACCATGAAGGGGGAGCTGAGCATGGCGTAGCGGCGGCGGTCGCGCACCATCCACAGCATGCACGACCACAGCAGCAGGACGAACGTCAGCCAGCTCACGTACGTGATGCTCCACGCCTGAGGCAAATTCAAGAAGCCAAAAAAGGAAGTCAAAAGGTTGGATAGTATACAGCTGATACTGATCACACACAAAAAAAAGTTTTCGAGACATTCATTGGACAGGACCTATTAGTAAAAGAGTGCTGAATCATGTCAGGAAAGACAAAAAAGATTATTTATAAAGAGAGGTAACTCAACGTGCTTAACATACATTTAAAACACTGTAGAGGAATAGACTGTCTCAACACTTCAAACACTTAGTTTAGGTATATAGTACAGATATTGGGACAATACTAACCATCGAAAAGAGTGCACTACAGAAGTAAGCGCTCAGTGCACACTAGCAGTGCACTACGGAAGTAAGCGCTCAGTGCACACTAGCAGTGCACTGACGGAAGCATGCGGTTTGAGACACAGACTAGGAGCCCAGTGATACACTCACCATCATGGCGATGAGGGCGCAGATGTAGCTCTGCTTCATGACGAACCGGAACACCTTCACCACAGCGTTTGGCCCTTTCTCCTCCTGAGCCTCCTCCTCCTCACCCTCCTCCTCCTCCTCCTCCTCCTCCCCGTCCACCTCGTCCATTGGCTTCTCCTCCTCTGTGATGTCTGTCACTTCGTATACGCCACTGTCTTTTTTCTCTGTTCAGATTCAATGGAGATGAAGACATAGACAGACAGAGAAGAGGAGAGAGTGAGCATTGAAGGCGAGCACATGGTAAAACAATCAGGCTGATGTACTAACGTGCGACTGTCAGTCTGTTGAAAGTGCATGCTGTGCCTTGCCATATTGCATGGAATTTACTAAGCATTCACCTCATCAGGTAAACAACGCTTGATCCTTCGCCTCCCTAATCATAATTTGCTGTGCTCAAAACTAAATGTGTATTGTAACTAATGTAACTAATGTATCATTCTATGATGGACACAGTTGAGCCGACTGATCATGAAAGCGATCAGCTGTCAAGCAATCATGAAATAACAGAATACATGACAACAAACAGAGATAGAGAAGGACAGGAATACTTGAACACTCAAACTGTTTTTGCGCAGCTAGGCAATAACAAACTGTAGTCTTCTGTAGGCATCTACAGGGAAGAGGATGATGTGGAAAAAGAGAAAGGAGAACAAAAGCAACAAAAGGTTGCTATTGACATGGTCAATATTCATTTAGCAGATACTGTTGTCCAAAGTGACCTACATGTCAACTATATTACAGGCGATTACATTGTCCCCGGTGAAACTTGGGGTTAAGTACCTTGCTCAAGGGCACAACGGTGGAAGCCGGGAATTTAACCCACAACACAGGCTACTGCATGCTAGCCCAGCTCCTTAACCTCTACACCATATGTGCTGTCACCTATAGTTTTGATGCATACTCTGAAATCCCTAATCTATCGACCTATCTCTCTGTCTTCCCATGTGTTTGTGTGAACCTCCCACTTCTCCCACAAGCGGAAGGCATATTCATACAGGAAGCAAGAAAAGCTCCGGGTGCCATTCGACGTACCTTTATCAGGTAGAATGCGCTTTCATGTACGGTCTGTTCATACATAATCATGCCATGTTTTAAGGCGCAAACAAATGACACTTGAAATGGGAGCTAATGATTTGGTACATCTGCCCCTCAATGTTAATGCTGAGGAATGCCACTGATGGGGAAGATCTCTTCCATTCATCACTTACAACAGCTCACTCTCACCGCTAGACTGTGCTTGGACTCGCACACTTAGACTGAGAGGTTTTAACCACACAATTGGATTTTTGAGAGGCTTTGTCTGAAGCCTGATTCACCTGATATCTCGTTGGTTTGGTCCACTTTGTACTGAGGGGTGGAGTAGACGTCCATTCCGACAGGCCCATTTCCAGTATTCCGGGTTGAGACATAGTCAAAAGACGTCCCATTTGAAGAGACGACAATTGCCTGAGGTCAGGAAAAAAAACAACAAATGAGAAAATCCCACACAGTGTATTGTGAATGTGTACTGTACTGTATGTGAGTGTGTGTGTAAGTATTGACACTTGGTGCAGTGAGCGTGTGTGTAAGTATTGACACTTGGTGCAGTGAGCGTGTGTGTAAGTATTCACACTGGGTGCAGTGAGCGTGTGTGTAAGTATTCACACTGGGTGTAAGTATGCACACTTGGTGCAGTGATCAGAGAAAAGCTCTCAGATGGCCATTAGACAGGTGAAAGGACAGTCTATTGATTAGTGCATACGAGAGGCTAACCTCAAAGGTGCCATCTTGCGTGGAGAGTAGCTGTTGGAGAAGAGAAAGAAGTGTGAGAGAGAGGGGGGGGGGGGGGGGGGTAGGGGAGGAGAGAAAAGAGCAAACAAGGCAAGGTGAGGTGATGAATGAGGGGAGGAGGCAGAAGGCCCTGCCCCTTCTGAGCAGCTCAGACTAGGCAGGAACAAAGCAGACAGGCACTATTCTGTTAACCCTGGCCATTAGTCACCTACACCGTCGGGAATAAAAGCTTTTAACTGTGAAGGAGAGAGAGAGAGAGATACAGTAGGTGGGGGAGGGAGGTCAAAATTGCAAAGCCCATTCTCTCTGCAGTTATGGGAACACAGCCACGGTTAACTGGACAGTAGCCAGAGTGCAGCGGCCTGGAATTACTCTATGAGTGTATTTCTATGAGTGTATAATAGGCCATTTTCAGTCCCGTTCGGCCCCATTGGCCAGCATGCATCGGAAGCCAGGGTCACAAGTCTTTTAGCAGCATCAGCTGCCCTAAAGTACAGTAGGCTTTAACTTTGAGCAGGAAACACTAAAGAAACTACACCTTCCATTCTAACAAAAGTATTTTTTATTTCGCACATAACCTCTGTGATCCCCATTTTGCCACACGGGTTAACTTTTCTCACATTTCTCTCATCTGTGCGCTGATGAGCCTTCCACCACTGTTGCCTCTTGTGTCCAGCAGTATGGCCACTGCTGTTGCCCACGGCTACATCACCCTCGTTCTCCTCCGGCTCTTCCTCCTCCTCCTCCTAGAGAATAAGGAAACAATCAGATGTGAGATTGCAACTGCCCAGTTCAACCAACAAGAAAGTAATACTCTATTGGTACTTGGGAACATTACATGTACAAAATGAATGTATTAAGAATCGATTATGTGGTACTAAAGAAGTTATGGGTGTCTTCGACACATTAAAAGCATTGCATAACTGCTTCAATCAGCAGGACAAGGTAGTGCTTCAATCGTTTCATCCAATCATTCATTTGTCACAGCGTTTTAGTATCAATCATGGCCCCTGGTGAGGTCACTGAGCCTGTCGCCGTACACAGATTTACGCTGCTATCATACCTTATTATTGACCTGCTTTCAATACAGCACGCAGAGGGAGGCATCACAACATAGCGGTCGATAACGCATACACACCAAATCTGTAAGGAGTGGACATTGATCCACATCCCTGTAAAAGCCCTACACTGCCCTATGCTAGAAATGCTGACTATCAGAGGTTAGAGACGAGATGGGGGGGGGGGGCAGAGAGAGAGAAAGTGAGGTCCTGATCGACCTTGGTGTCAAGAAGGCACAGAGGTCAACAAAGGCTTTACTATCGCTACAATTCTTGACAAGGTCATTTCAATCAGGGCCTTCGGCGTAAAAGCTTCATAAAGGATTTACTGGCGATCATATTATTTACAAGGCCATTCCAATCAAGGCCTAGGGCGTGAATGCTCCCTCAAGCTGACTTAATAATAAAGTGACCCTTGACCCCTGGGACCATGTGTAGGTGCTTTTAAAAATGTATTTTAATTAAGGTCCGCTGACGATTGGACGACTGCAGTCGATGCTGGAGTTAACCAGATATTACTTGAAGAGGTGTAAACGCATGTTGTGCTCCCCTGATGCTGGAGACACACAGTGAGCATATGTGTATTTGTGCACCACCTGACCCAGAGGTGGGACAGCCACATGAAAACTCACTGCAGAGGGGAAGAACAGTGAGACAGGACTATCCGTTTTTATCCTGAAGTAAAAGTAATCATGTCTCAGGCATGTGTTAGATTTCAGGGATGTAATGAAATAAAATAATAATGCATCTTCAAAAAGATGTTAAAGAGGAGGATTTCAGCCACCTTTTTATACTCATATGCACAGAATGAACAATAATTCATCCCCCTTTTCCAGTTGGAGAGTAAGCGTATTAGGTGGAAAAAACAGTGGTGAGAGGGCACAGAAAACATCACTGCTTCCATCTCCCCCACAACACAGCTCAGCTGTGCAGCACTGGGTGAGTGAGGCTGAAAAAAGCCATGTACTGTATGAGAAAGCACACACCACTATCAGTAAGATGTACACAGATAAACCAGTCAACATGTCCCTCTCCTTGACATGGTATTGAATGTAGTGTTTTATTTTCCGCGGCTGCAGATTTAGCTGTAGATATCTCTTGTTCTGTGCTGTGCTGTGCTGTGCGGTGCTGTGCTGTGCTCTGCTGTGCTGTGCTGTGTTGTGTGACTTTACCAGGGGTTCCTGCAGCCACAGGCGGATGAGTGTGGCCAGCGTGTAATACAGCACTAGGATCATGATGGGATTGACGAAGTGGTGCCACTCGAGCGTGGGGTTCACCACGAACCTCCAGGTGGAGGTGCAGTCGGTCTGGATGACCGGAGAGATGCCGAACACGCTGTGTAGACACATAAACACAAACACAAACAGAAGGACACCTACAGTTAGAGCAATATCTTTACATAACATTACAGTGAAATTATTTATATATCTGTTTGATTGTAACCTAGATGGATAAAGCAAGCTGACAGTCAGCAGATGGAATTTACTTATAAAACAAACCAATCAGTCAATACAGTTAGACAGACGACATCAGTTCACCACAATGCGGAGCACATCACATGTTCGTACATGGTCATTGGTATTAGTATAAAGCTGCTCTACTAAATTGCTAGCTACCCAGCATACTGCATTTCAATGTCTGACCCCACTGTCTGACTACTGTATGCTTCGGAAGCAGCCCTGCTGGCTTTCCACTGCACATTCCCCATCCACTTAACAAGCCATTTCCTGAATGGGCTTTTCCTGCACCTGGGCATGGCCAGGTCACATGACCTGTTTCCATTGTGCATGTCGGGCAGGAAGTGGAGAGGGGAATGAGGCGTCTGTCACCAGGCCCTGTTCAGTGGAGGCTGTCCCCAAGGCCAGACGTCTGTCAACAGGCACGATTAGGCCACACTCACCTCTCCATTCACACACACCCGCGCAAACATGGCAGGCTTCACCATGGGGATACTGATCCATCATCAGTACAGTACAGTGTTAATGTAATGCCAGAAAATGGCGGCGGTGCACCAAGGCATCCAAACGGTTGGATTACATCTAGAAGCCTCTGGAAATCAGAACCAACCAATGCAGGTAAGTTTAGTATTCTATACACAATATTTGTTGAAGTCAAAACAAAATAAGTACAGTACATTTGCATGTGCAGAGGCACGGAACTCTCTCTTCGTTTAAATGTTTAAATGAAGCACAAAGTTGCACAAATTACGTTTCTTATCATATATAAAACAAAGGTCTAACAATGTTTGTCTTCAGCAAGTTTGAACAGTGCTCTGCTGAGCCCAAACTTGCTTGTGTCGTCCTCACAGAGTCTCAGCAACCCCTACAGCCAGTGGCTACTCCTTGGTCACTCGGAGGAGCAGAGATGGAGTGGAACAGACACAGAGCGAGAGGGTTCATCTCAGGCAGGGCTATACATAGCCGTAATGACACCGCGCCTGAATTAGAGTCCCTAAAATCAATAGCGCATCCAGGAGTCAAGGACAGAGATGCAGAGGCGCAGACAAACAGCCATCAGGACACCATGTAGGACGGAGGAGGAGGATCATCGTCGCCTGACAGCTGGCTACTGGAGCGTGACCATGTTCCACAGGAGATGAGGAGCCAGGATAACGAACCTCTCTCACACTACACTACCACATGGCCATGTTGCAGATGCAGACGACGTGTACGAATGCACGTCCCATCGGGTCACTACGTAGCTACGTTTAACTGAAGAGAAGCCGTCACGTGTCAGATGAAAGACCGCCATATGCCTGCGCTTAAGAGAAAGATGAGTGACCACCTCGCCTCAAAGACCACCAAATGACACGTTGACTTGAGTCACATCAGGTCACCACACAGACCACTAAACCAGCATGCTCCAGTGAAGAATGACCACATCACCCGAATGAGACCACTACTGACCATGTTTCACTTACTGTAAGATAAGTAACCATACATACATGGCGCCAGAGACAATCAGAGAGAGGGTCGACCACATGTCCTGCCCGCACACACACACACACACACACACACACACACACACACACACACACACACACACATACACACACACATACATACACACTCACTCTTACACAAACACACACACAGACACACAGACACACAGACACACACACACACACACACACACACACACACACACACACACACACACACACACACACACACACACACACAGCTTTAGAAGCCTGAGGTTGCTCTCGCCCTCAAAGACAAGCTAAAGACAGGGCTGATTGCGGTAAACCTGCAGTAAGACATCCCTGTGTGAGGAGAGCAGGCCTCCTCCCGGCCCAGTGTGTCTGGCCACAGGCTGTGAGGAGCTCCAGAGCAGAGCAGAGCTGGTGGAGGCTGGTTTATGGTGGAGAGGGTCGTAAATGTGAGGGGGGGCACGGCTCTGTGAAACACACGGCTCTGTTTGTTGCTACTGTTGCTGCAGTTGTTATTGGCAGCCCAGGTCGTTTCACAGCGAATTTCACCACAGGCCCACACACACAGATGCAGCCACACACAAAGATGGGGGGGGGGGGGGGGTTAAGGCACACACCAACACACACATACACACACACACACATACACACATACACACACACACACACACACACATCCTGAATACACACAACTTTATAAACACAAACACAATAAAAAGCATCGATGCGCACACACACACAACATTACCATTCACATTAACTAACATAACCACACCAACAAAGACGGACACAAACACACATACTGTACTCTCTCCTAACAAACCTCCGCATTCCAGCAACGCAATCAACTTCAAGCTGCTCTCACTCTCTCCCTCTCCTGAATAATTTAGTGTGACAGTATTGATTAAAGGGGAAGAATTTAAAAACAGGATTAAGCTGAAATAAACCCAAACACTTTAGCTCCTGTGAAGTAGTGCTGTGAAGTAATCAATGGGTGGAGTGGTTTGTGGTGGGGTTGGCCCTTGACCAGTTAACTTCTCGGCCTACACAGATGGATGAATGGTGCCTGTGTTGTGTCCCTCTAATGCAATCTGGATACAGTACATCGTTATACATGGACTTACATAAAACAGAGCTTAATGCAATTAAGCATCTTTATTATATAATACGTCTAGAACTTGTGCATGCCAGTAAATGAACTCATAAATGCCATATGCCAAAGGCAAATCATATAACTTGTGTATGGTGGAGCAGCAGTCATTTCACCGCCTGACAATTGGTCAGCCTGATTTGATTCTTGACCCCAGTTTGATTCCTGACCCCGCATCTGCCAGTCCATGGCGCTTTGGATAAATGGGTCTGCTAAACACCAGTGAACTTTAACTTTTTAACTTCACTCTCTCTCTCACACACACACATAGACACACAAAGAAACACATGCACGCCTGCACACACACACACAGACACACAAAGACACACACACACACATAGACACACACACCACACACACTCACTCATGCACACACAAAGAAACACACACACACACACACACACACACACACACACACACACACACACACACACACACACACACACACACACACAGAATACAAGTAATCACAGTGTCTGGACAGACATGGACCCTGACCTGATGACGGTGTCATTTTGTGAGAAGCTCTCCTGGATGAACTGGAACTGGTAGAGGTAGAGCACAACAATGTGTCCGGCGCTGAAGATGGCCATGAGCACGCACAGGCAGCTGAAGAGCAGCGTGTCGAAGGTCCGGCACAGCGACCACCACGTGCACAGACCCATGAAGACCAGGAAGTACGTCAGAGATGTCACCGACGGAAGCATGATGCCTGCGGCGGGGTGTGACATGATGGAGAAAGAGAGTGACAGAGGAGGTGGGATGAGAGGAAAAGAATGGGTGAGAGGGAGGTAGAGAGAAAAAGACAGAGATGCTAAATTCTGACATGCTGCATTATAAACTTGTCTTCATCCCTTAACCTCAAAACAGCACTATCATATACTGTGCAATGTATGTACATATGAAAACCAGATTGTAGTGTTTATCATATGGGGCCCTCATTTATTTGGTGGGCAAAGTCTGTCAGCACAAAATACAACTATCGTGTAACATATAGGAGCATTGCACTGGCTCATCAATGTTGCGCTTCCATGATGTTAAACTAGCAAACTGTTTTTTTTGTAGCTGTTAAATGAGCTTTATTTAGACTTAAGACTTTGCACTTTGCCCATCAATTTATGCCCCCATGGACTACATGAACAAGCCTGACATATGGACAGAGTATATTCTGTGGTCTTGACGCTGACCTGTAAGACCCAATAGAATGGTGACCACCACCTTCCCCGCAGTGGTGATCAGGTTGCCGATGACCTCTTTGACTTTCGATGCCACGCCAGCGACATGACGCAAGATCTTCATCTTTGTGCTCTCCTCCACCTCCTCTTCCTCTTCTTCTTCATCCTCCTCCTCAAACAGCATGTCTTCCTCATCCTCAGCCTCGTCTTCGGCATCAAAGTCCTCGTCAAACAGGATGTTGTCATCCAGGTCCACTTTCTCGGCATCTTTCTCATCATCCTAGGTGCAGAAAGAGTCACAGAAAGATAATGTCATGAATAGTCCAATTCAACACACACAGAGACATACATACACACACACACACGCACGCACGC